>NC_134485.1:314046123-314346123 GCF_040206685.1 Ascaphus truei
TACAGGTAGGTATCTTGGGAACTGGGGGTCCTCAGAGCTAAAAAAATAAATGAATTCAGCTCCAGGGAATCCCCCTCGTTCCAGGTATATAAACCTTGTCTCCATCAGTCAATGGAGGCCACTTGTCCATTGCCGGGGTTACCACTGTGAAGACCTTGCAACTGAAGAACCTTGTTGTAATCGGAGCGGTTGTTACGCCTCTGCTTCCCAAAGTCAATGTATTGCACAGTGCTATGCAAAGCCTTGTTGGGTGTGACTTCGGAAAGCAGAGTCGTTATTGATAAGTGTTTTGTGTGTGCACACCTGGATAGGCATGGTGGAGTATTCAACAAGCCCTCCCCCACCCCCCAACCCCGACCACCCCATCCAACATGTTCTCTTGTGTTTCCTTGGTTCTTTTTATGCAAATTGTTTTACATTTGTTTTGTTTGTTTCTCAATATTTGTGGTCACACAACCCCCTGAATTGAAGAGGGTGTTCTGTCTCCTTTTTTTTATTTTTTGGGGGTGTTATCCAGTGATTGTTCCATTTCCTATGATAATCGCAAGCGGTGGTCATCACATGTACCCTCCTCCCCACTGCACACTCCTTTTCTCACCCCTGCAAAATTCATGAGGCTGGGATTATGAGTGTAATGTCCTAAAAGGGGTTACCTTCGTAAACACATTTCTGATGTATTACATGGAATATCTCCACTTCTCACTGCACTAAGCATGCTGTGGGCTGGGGGGTTACTCCAGCATATCTCTTTCTGATCATCAGAAGTTTGTAATTATGAGAGTAACTCCAAAAATGAAAGGGGGGGAGGAGGATTTCGCCCAATTTGTGCTGCCTTAATTTTTTTGTATGCAAACACAAATTGAAACCATCATATTTGTTTCTTTAGTTAGGGGGGAAGGGTAGAGACCCAATAACTAGGGCTCCCGGGCACTCTTATTTCTATTAATATACAGGTACTATTGAATCATAAAGGGTATGCGGAAGTAAAATTGTTCCTGCGGTGTTTTGTGATAACAAGCGACAGAGAAGCCCAATGCTACATCCAACATGACAGAAATACACAGTTAAATACTTATATATTCTCTTGAAAAAGGGTCATTTAGTTTAGTCCTTTGGCCAAAGCGTTGTAAGCCTGTGAGCCACGACAAGGCAGACACCTGTTCGCAGGTCCTAACACTACCAGATAAAATACTAATATAACTCCATTAGGATTAAAATTCTCATTTACCTCTATTAGGAGGGAGAAAGACCAACATTGGATCTATATCCAGTAAAATGAAAAGTGTTTTGTGATAATCCACTTCAAAATAACATGCTACCTATTATTATGTTAATTCCTTGGGGCATGTTCTTATAGAAAATATATACTTTTGTGGGAGTATTTTTATGCTAGAGTAATTGAGTGATGGGGTGCACCTCTTTTACAATATTCAGGTGTGAACATTCCTGCCATTCTGGGGTGTGTATTGGCCGAAAAAACGTATGCACACCTATACATAGCTGTAACGGTGCACTCCGTGGAATCCGGACAGTAACATTTAGTATCCATTTTAATGGAAGTCTTTGTTCGAGATCTGCAACAAGAATGGGAAGGTATTTGATATGTCTTGGTCACATCGTTGTGAGGTAGGTGCTTAGGGAGCGCAGAATCATATGTGCAAATATAAAAAGAAAAACATATAGTGCAGGATTGTCCGAAACACAATCTTCTCATAAATTAGAGTATAAAGTGAACAGAACTAAAACTCACATGGTGACAGAAGGCATTTAAAGGTATCTTTTGCTGGCTTTCCCCCATCAGCCTCGGTCAGCCCTGAGCCCCACAGCAGAAGTAGAGAATCCGTGGGAAATCCAATACATTAATATGATAAAAAGAGATTAAAAACGCGTTGGCAAGACGCCCGAGAGTGGTACAGTACCAGTGGAAAGCTGAACTTGTGCTGGGAAAAAAATGACACCGTTTTCATAGGTACATATAATGTCTCTCATAGGAATCTTGGTTAAACAAATGCATAGCAACATTTGGAAAACTTGTTTGGCAACTGGCAAAAGGGTTAATGTTTTTGTGCACGTTTAAAATCGAGACACTTTTTTTGTGTGGCTATTGTGAGCAATCCTTTTACAAATCGGCTATGATCCCTCAGGATTTGTAGTATTACAACATGTGCTACATTTTGGCATGCGACCGTGCTCCCCCCCCCCCCCCCCGCATCACGCTGTGTATATTCTGGGGTGTTTGGAAGGCTATTAAACTAATGTTAAATGGTTTAAACAAACACGACAGAAGGTTGATGAGCTTGATGCATGGCTGAGAGCTTTCAGTTCATTGCCACTCCAGTAAAGAGAGCCCTTTCACAGGACAGTCACTTGCAAACTGCTAGTTGTGGCTTACAAAAGAGGCTCTAAGTGCACTTAAGAGGTTCTATACAAAACGACTCATTTAAAATTGAAGACGTGTCACACATTTAAGGGGTTAAGTGGCATGGTATGCTTTTGCCAAGTAAACATACAAAGGGTATATATTTTCTGTCATACACGCACGTAATTACAGTAGTGAAATACAGTAGATTTCCATGATGTTCACAGATGGCCCGAATAAAGAATCTTGGTGATGTGCCTTTCATGTTTCCTTCCAGCGATTTTTATTCTCATGACTTATTTTTAGAAAGGGGTTGTTCAGAACATACAAAATGGTTTAAATTAGCAGTTTCTTTACAACTTTTGGGCAAATTGTTGAGCATGTGCCGCAGCTGCTTTGGAAGCCTTAAGCCTTTCTGTTTTCTTAAGCAGAAACCGGTAAAATTGCAATCCTCAGACTACCAGCATTGGACTAACAATGTGAAGTGCTCAGTAGCTAGTGCAGTGGTTTTCAACCTTTTTTTTTCTCTCTCGGGGGGCACCCCTGACCACAGTTCTGAGTTGCTGAGGCACCCCTTACAACAGGACAGGGTCACAGAAACAGAGAGACTGTCACAGGAGACAGACAGGGAGCCAGAGGGGGCAGAAAGTCACAGAAAACACATACACAACAGGACAGTCACAGAAAACACAGACACAGACACACAGACACAGACACACAGACACAGACACACAGACACACAGACACAGACACACAGACACAGACACAGACACACAGACACACAGACACAGACACACAGACACAGACACACAGACACAGACACACAGACACAGACACACAGACACAGACACAGACACACAGACACACAGACACAGACACACACACAGACACACACACAGACACACCACAGAACATATACACACAAGACAGTGGCACACTGCCTCACCTCTACTACCCATGCATCTCCTCCTGATTGGCTGTTGCTGGGTAATGCAACCAATCAAGATAGAGGAAAGTGCCCTGCTCTGGGAGATGAGGGAAATCCTGCTGCACCCTTTTAATCCTCTCACAGAACCCCAGAGTGCCACGGAACCCCGGTTGAGAAACACTGAACTAGTGTCTTGCAGTTTGCTATTTTACACGTCATTTCTAGAAAACTGTGGTGTTTACTTCATAAGATGAGTTTTCTTGACTGCCTTAAGGCTGCAATTCCTGTCTAAATATGTTTTTATTTTCCTTTTGCACTCTGTTGTGCTTTTTTTTTGTTCTTCTTGAGTAGATGTGTGTGTAAATTTATTGTTACATTTTTGGGGGGATAAACAGGATAGTTCCTTTCCAGTAAGCAATGAACTTCATGCTTTATAATTAGCACCACTGCTAAACTTGATGAGTCATGTTTGTAATGTTGTACTAACTAAACGAACACGTTTGCAAGATAAACAGGATTGATCTCTAATACACTATTGATAACTTATGTTGGCACAAATGAAAAATAAAATAAAGTACTAGTGATTTTGGTTCCGCAGGAATACTTTACAGGCCTCTGGGTTTTAATTAGGGCCAGTTTCCTGTGGTGCACTTGCTTGGGTTTTTACATAACATATTCTACCATGTTCAGGATTTTTGAAGGAGTGGGAAAGGGGGCAAACGGACTACTGTACTTTTAATTGCTTATTATTTCGTGTTTTTTTTTTTTTCTTCCGCTCAACAAAACCGTGAGCTTTGTGTTAATTGTCCCTCTGCCAGCAAAAGTGTTACTTGCGTATTAAGACTTGACGTTCTTGTTACGTAATTTCTCAAGGTTTATATTTTGCTACATTTAGTTAATCTTGCTTAAAAGTAAAAAGAAATGGGGAGGCAGCAGCTTCTCCGTGGGATCCTCTCTGCCTCTTGAGAAACTACAGCCATAGTGTTTAAAGCTGTAGTTCAGTCAATATCCTGCATGTGTGGTTTTTTTTAATAAATCAGTTCTGTAGTAAGAACAAATACTTTTAGCATTTTCTGTTTTTAAAAAAACAACTTTGAAAGACCAATTTTCTTGTATTCTGTTTTAACAGCTATTTGCTAAGGCACTGCCCCTTCATGTCCTGTCACAAGCCCTGGCACACCCCTTTGTCAGCCCTGCCCTCCCTCTAGCACATGTCAGTGCAGGAGTGCTCATAAATATTCATGAGCTTCCACTGACTGACAGAAGCAAATAAAAACATATCCCATATCTAAAGATGTCGCCAAATTTCACTGATCAATACATGGAGAACGAATTGACTGACAGCTATACAGTTCTTTAGGTAATTAGAGATTGCCCACATGAAACTATTGAATTAAAAAAATTAATTAAAAAAAAAAGACTGAACTGCAGCTTTAATTTTAAGATGGAGCGTAAATTGATAGACATAATTTTTTTTCATAATTTCTCTGCCTTCTTTTTACCATGAGGACCCTCTTCGAAGCCGGGGCCTATTTGCTTGCAGCTCTCTGTGCAAGGCCTCCAGTTTGGTCCTACAGCAGACGTTCACACATGAGCTGGAGAAGTGGGGAGAATTACCCTGAAAGTTTGATATCTAGACGGAAAAGAGACCCTCGCCTATGACTCTTGCTTTGGTTCCATAAAGAGAGTTACTCTCTTGCTGAGAAAGGGTAGTAGTGCTGAATCAGTTCCCCTAAGACAAGATCCCTGGGTGAGGCAGGCTGCATGACATTTTTGTTGAGCGGCCACAGCCCGGCAGTTCGGCTGAGTGCTCCTATAGGAAGCGCTTCACTGCGAAGGTGCAAACGCCAACTACTTCTCTACTGCAAACTGGTAGTCCAGCACCGAGGCCTAATCTTATGTTACAGTTGTCTGGGGAAATACTGAAAAACACATGCAAGACATCGGGAGTGATGTATCAGCGGAAGGTTTGCTATTTTTTCGTTTACCGATTTTGGCCAAGTTGCTTCGACAAATCTATGACTTAAATGATGTTGTTGGTTATACTCGAAAGGTAAGATCCAAATGTATGTATGCTGCGCAATTTTATTTTGTTATGCAGTTATTTTTCTCACAACACTCGAAACTGGTTGTCTGTTATTCACAGATGGCTTTAGAACGTATTTACCAAATTGTCACCATTCAGGAGTCTGCCGGCTGCTATTTTATTCATCAAGACCTTCCAGTATAGTATTCACAGAACTGTAAAAGATCCAGAAGGTCTTCACGTATCATTGTGGTAACAGTTAATGGCACAAATTGTGCTGGTGAAAATCCTTGCTTCTAATCTACCCAATCATATCTTTGTCACATCTTTACCAAATACTATTGGAATAGAAAAATTACAATATCGTACTAGAGGGTGATTTGGATGTAATGGACAACAGGGCTATGGACAGATCTGGTTACAAATAAACGGTTTTGCATACTCCTGTATGTAATTAAAAACCAGTTGTCGTTAGCACACCCACAGTCAATCCCAAACCCCCTAGCTGGAGACTTCATTTTAATTTCTCATGTGTACTGAGCATTCACTCTCCTTGATCATTTCTTAGTCTAGTCAAATTTAATTTGTAAAGTAACTGTGGACAAAATTGCAAATATTCTCATATCCGATCATGCCCTATTATGGCTGAATTTTAAACTGGATAATCTACTCCTAGTGTCTAGAAATCGGCGGATGCCTGTTTACTTAACCACTAGTAATGAGTTCAGGGAATATGTGGTGAAAGAGTTGGGGAAATATGCTAGAGCATGGACAGCATATCAATAACTCAAATTTAATCTGGGAGACTTCAAAGGCTGTTCTGAAGGGGCACATCATTTGCTATTGCGCTCGCCAATGAATGGAGGTAGACCATAAAATCAAATCTCTAACCAGCAACTTAACTCGAGAATCTATTAATCATAAAAGATTTAATGCAAACACTGCTAACGTATGTTTAGTAACAAAGCAAGTCTTTGACGTTGTTAAATTAAGGGGCTTGATTCCAGTAAAACGTTCCAAACAATAACTATTGTAGGTGGGGGAATGAGGTAGGAGAACGATCGGCTCATCTAATAGAGAGCAGCAGAACCCGTTGTGGTGGAACTGCCAGATCTGCAGCTGGGTTAGCTGCAATAGGGCCCACCGCATTTAGGGGCCCATATTGCGCATTATTTTTTTTTTTTAAGGGGAAATTTTACGTTGTCAATACTATATTGTCTTGCCTAAAAACTATATGTAATTCTCATAAGCCAATAGTAACGGTTAATGCAGTCCATTCTTTTCTTGTTTGCCTGCCCTAGAGAAAGGTACCAGACAGGGGTGCATGCTATTTCAGTTTCTTTTTGACGTGACACTCTGGGCCCCTTTTGAAAATATACCTTTACATGTATAGGCATGTCTTTTGAGCAGGAAGGTGTCAAGTGGTTGCCTTCAGAGAAAATGGTTCTGTTTATTTGAAATCCCAAAGCGGCAATCCCATATATAATCAATAAAATCACGGAATCTGGTAAGATCACAAGTCATGCCGATTTACCCAGAGGCTAGGAAAGGTTGGGGAGGGAGTTTTCTTTTTAAACGGTCTGATGAACAATGACATTTTCTGGGAGTGTTTTTGTCCCTGAACATCAGGTAATTTTTATTCCCTAAATTACAACCCTTTATTTTCTCCTACAAGATCTCTCTATGTGGCACGGTCTTCAACTATCCTTTTTAGGAAGATGTCACTTCATCACAATGGTCACCTTCCCCAAAATATTATGTAACCACCTTCCTCGGGGTTACATTATGGTGTTAGGGATGAAATGGTTCGAAGGAGTTCGATGTTGAAGTGATTTGATTTTTTTCGGCGACTGTCTCCCCTAGCGGCCAATCGGGAGCTTCTCCGTGCCTCTCTGGCCTTGCAGTCAGCGACGTTGCCCAAAACTAAAGTGCAACTCTAGCGATCGGCGACGGGTGACGTCATCGGCCCCATCGCCAGCACTGTAAGCGCGGCCTAAGTTATCCTGTATGACTAATCAACTACACCAACTGTTCTAAGCAGGTACCTCTCCAGGATTGCAGTAATGCACCTGGGGAAGATGTTTGTCCTCCAACTCTGCAAATAAAGCCTGCCCTGTTTGTAACTGTAAAGTTCCTGGCGCCCATCTTTTCTACCTCCGCTGCATGGACCCAGCACCCTGACGAGCCAAATCTAGAGACTATGATGGGGCCGGGCAGGCAGGGATGGTTACACTTCTATGTAATTCATATGTTGCCATTGCTTATAAAAAAAAAAAGAACGAAGGGCAATTATATACAGTAAAGCACTTCAATAATCTATCTGGTGGAAAAAAACCATCTAAAATCCGTTTATTTAAGTTGCAGCAGCTCAGTGAATGGGGGACATAATTTTCCAAACAGAAAGTAGCTAAATACAGCACTAATTAGAGTGAATGGGTTAATGACACAAACATTTATGCAACAAAAGGTGTCGACCACTTCAAGATATTAATCATGTTTATTTGTTGCATATGTTTCTGGGAGCCATTCCAGAAGCCATCAGAGAGAATCTTGTAATAGTAAACACAATGCTTGAATAACACGCCGTAAAAAAAAGTGCCATTAAAAAAAATGGAGTATTTGTTTTTACCCTTTACAGGTAATAAAAACTTGACAGGGCGGATCACCGATTGATAGTTTGGGCAAAGTTAGCTGTTGGCATGATAGAGCTCTTAAAAGGAAGTAGTATTTATTCATTCCTTTCAGCGTTTCTAAGAAAAACATCACTTGCTATCTTGATGCTACTTTGCATTTCTGCAAGCAAGACCTTCTACCCATGATTCTTGATGGTTTTAGAGATTGTGACTTGCATAACTCCTTAGAATTGCTCATTTATACCTCTAAATCCCAGAAAGTAGCCACCTCAGATATTTATATCTATTTTAGAAAAAAAGTTAGGCTCCGGAAGGATAGGGTGTAAGTAAATGTATTGATTTATAAAAATGTTTTACCTGGCAGTAATACTGTACATTGAGAGTTACGTCTCGTTTTCAAGTATGTCCTGGGCACAGAGTTATGGACTAAAGATCTCCCTTTGATCGCCATTGATGATGTACATTGCAGTTCCCAGGAAATGGTGTATAAATGAATGCACAGGGCTTCCGTAGCCCCGAGACTTGGCCACACTGGCATACTATTCCTTGACGATGATGCTCAGGTGCTGCTTTTGGAAATGTACTCCCATCCATCATTTGTGGACAGAGGTTAATCTCACGACTGGGCTATTTTTAGACTCCTGAAAACCAATAAAGACAAAAATAATAGAGTACTGAGTTGTCAAACATGGTCTCTTTGACTTTAAGTAAAGCAATCCTGCAAAATTGGACCCCTAAAACTTAGTCAAACATGAATCTTTTAAAAAGAGAATATTTTCCTTATTTTAATATGGATTGGTTTATAAATACAACAGACGACAGAGAAGCCCAATGCTACATCCAACATGACAAAAATACACAGTAAAATACTTATATATTCTCTTGAAAAAGGGTAATTTAGTTTAACCCTTTGGCCAAAGCGTTGTAAGCTTGCGAGCCACGACAAGGCAGACACCCGTTCACAAGTCCTAACACTACCAGATAAAATACTAATATACCTCTATTAGGAATAAAATTCTTATTTACCTCTTTTAGGAGGGAGAAAGACCACATTGGATCTATATCCAGTAGAATGAAAGGACCCACTAACTTGGGAAGTGGGGAGGGGCGGGCTTAAAACCTGGGAAGGAGGAGCCACTAACCTCCAACAGCTGAAACAGCTGAGAATAGGTTAACGAAACACAGAACCCCAGCAAGCTCTTTTTGGGAACCCCTGAGCCACCACAAAATATGTATGTATGTATGTATGTATGTATGTATGTATATATATATATATATATATATAAGTGTCAAAATGGAGTACTATTGAGCGTGGCATATGTTGGTTTATAAATAACAAGCGTAAAGAGACATAGGCAAATTCTTTACAATTTTGGCAACATTTTATTAACACTCTGCTCAAGAAAAACAAATCTATATTCATTTTAAATACGCTGGTTTTGTCTCTGGCTAGTTTGATGAAACTCTTCTGCAAAGCTATAGGGACAGATGCATGGCGCCTCCAATAAACCCAGCTCCCGTTCACTTCAATGCTTCTATTTGTTATTTTCCTTGTTCACCAGTCTTAATGTTACTAAATATAAATGGATGAAAATCAAAGCTAGGTTTCTCTAATTCATTTTGCCCCATTATGTTTGTGCAAGTAATTTTTTTTTTTTGCTTTAAACTTCAATGAGAAATGCCTAGGAAGGGTTTTGATGCTCACCATGGCTACTGGTTCCCTTATCGTTAGAGTACATCTTTTGATGTTATATGTTGATTATATATCATGATCTTTAAATAAAAAAAATTTAAAGCCAGCAGAATCCCAAGAGATGTCGACTGGATATAAAATTGCACACGATTGTTGTTGGCAAGCCACTATTTTTATTTATGATTTCATCTGAAGCGCCATCAAAAAAAAATCCTCTAATGCAGCATCCCATTTCTTCGCCCTAAAGGGGATTCGTTTTTCTCCTTAAAGACCCTCCTAGGATCTCACGTTTTTTTTTTTTCACAATGGATTATGAGGTGAGAAGAAAATCAAGGCATTTTCCTGGAGAGGATGATAATATGTCAGGGAACAGTGACCTCTTCTACATTCCTGACAGGTTGTTGTTTATTTTTGTGACGGATTGTGTTAGCCCCCTCACCACTCAACCTTACAGCGTTAATTAGGAGGAAGGAGGTTGCAGGCCTGGCTGACATGGAAGGGGATTAAGCTACCTACGCAGCACTGCCAATCAAAAGCGCCTTGATTATGTAACCACAGCCATTGTCCCAATGCTGGATGACACATATTAAACAAACAGCAGAGGGAAGATTTGAACACTTAAACTAAAAAAATAATAATATATATATATACTCCATTTTTCCCCTAATGGCTTACACTTGCAATTTGAACTTTTTTTTTTCCTTCTTTTAAACCCGGTCACTGCCAGATGGTAGCAACACGCAATCTGTGTTTAAATGTTGATGTATTAATTGGTTATTGTGACCTTGGGCAAGTCCCTTTATCTTCCAAAATTAGATTGGAACCCTTCTGTCAAAAGAGATCTTTCCTGTAATTCACCCCAAATGTTTATTCTTTTTGTACTTTCTATCAAAAAGGCTTTTCAATCTAGCTTCTAGTTAAAAAGATGAATCTCTCTCTCTCTCTCTCTCTCTCTCTCTCTCTCTCTCTCTCTCTCTCTCTCAAAAAGAAGACAGCGCGGCTCCCATAGTATAATACTGTGAGTAAATAACTTATTAATAAATGCTGCTAGATTACGGACACTTACAATAGATAAATAGGTAATAAGCAGTGATTATAACGATCTTGGCACATCACCCGCTATTCCATCCGTTGCATCCCCTGAGGAAGTCGCATGCATCGACGAAACGCGTAGGGAAAGATACCAGGAAGAGATTGAGTGCGCGCGCACGTTCCTGGCGTCTGCAACGGGAGCTTACCAGACCAGCTGCACGTGGATCGGCACACGGATGGAATAACGGGTGATGTGCCAAGATCGTTATAATCACTGCTTATTACCTTTTTATCTATTGTAAGTGTCTGTAATCTAGCAGCATTTATTAATAAGTTATTTACTCACAGTATTATACTATGGGAGCCGCGCTGTCTTCTTTTTGTTTCATAGAGTGAAGAGGAAAGTGGTTGGTCCTGAAGACTGGCAGCGGCACCCAGTAGCTGAAGCAGACACTTTTGGGGGGGGGGGGGAGGGGGGCTTTTTTCCCGTTTCCCTATCCCATTCTTTCTGTGTTGTGTTTTTTGTTGTCCTTGTTTGTCCCACTGTGGTATGTGGGTATCCCATATAGAGCCTACTGCGTTTTAACTTGGTTTATCTCCTACATGTGCACACACTTTCTTCTATCCAGCTATCCAAGTTAGCGCAGCAGTTATTATTTTCTTTATATATATATATATATATATATATATATATATATATATAATGTGTGTCTGGGGGTGCCTGAAGGCGAGTGATGAGGGAGTGTGTATGTGTATCAGTGTGTATGAGTGTCTCTCACACATACTTATACTCCTTGTTTTTCCATTCCCATACACCAATAGGGACCACATAGTATTCACACACACTTTTAGTTATGCTACTAACTCTCACATTTCCATACCCACCCACACCATTTATATCCACTCCCACTCCTCACACACCTTTTGTAAAGCACTGTATATACTGTGGGCTCTCCATTCATTTTTATTCACACTGATACACATACACACTCTTTCATCACTTGCTTTCAGGAACCTTTTGACACCTCCAGCCATAAAACACATCCACACCGGGGGAAGGACCAGCACAGATAACATTCCAATAGACACTGTTTATAGTATAGCTTTTGCTTGCTTCATTCATTGTAACATCGCCGGAAGAAGAGATCAGTGTATCTCGAAAGCTCGCACAAATAAAAGCATTTCGTTAGCCACAGAACGGTATCATCTATTTATTTTTTGATTATTGAAGCTCGGCTAACACGGTACTGATACCTCTACACATATATATATATATATATATATATATATATATATATATATAGTTATACGTTACCGTTCCAAGGATTGGTAAACAAGAGACAGCACTCAATGTTGAAGATCAAAGTGTATTAGTGAAAGCAAAAATACATCCAGAAACCCAACGTTTCGGTCCTACAGAATGGGACCTTCCTCACTAATACACTTTGATCTTCAACATTGAGTGCTGTCTCTTGTTTACCAATCCTTGGAACGGTAACGTATAACTACATTCTCTATATGGGACGTGCACCTGTGGCTTAACAGCACCTATTGGAGTGCCAACTGCCTTATCTGACTATATATATATATATATATATATATATATAATATGCACGCACGCTTAGTTAAGTTATGGTGGGTATTTATTTATTTAACAAAGCCAATATATGTACATCACTCAACGAAGGGGAACGTTTCCCTGAAACGTCGTGCTTTTCCTACAACTAAATACATACTCTGTTTTTAATGTATTTTGGAATTCGGTGACATTTTGTTTCCCTGCGTGCAGAAGGATTTTTCTGTTCATACTTTTTGGATATATTTAACACAGCCTATATATGTACAGCACTGAATATACTGCTGCATTTATACATTAACTTGATGAATAAACCATGTGTATGTCTGCTGCTTTTGATGGTATTTTGTTATTTTTATGTTTTTTTTTTTGTTTTTGTGGCCAGCCTAATGTTGTATATTGCAGCAATTGAGGAAGATATTCTTATTTCAAAATAGATCCCGTTTTCTATTTAGCATTTTCAGCAGCTATTCTGAAAAGGCACCAAAAAGGAACAAACCCTGACATTCTGGGTTATTCGTAGTCTATCATCCAGAGCCTTCCTGGTGGCAGAACGGTCACTTTTATCTTGCATTCTAACAAGCCTTTCCTCCAGTTTCCTCCTTGGTAAATGTGAGCAAGGGCTGTAACAATGTGGGAAAAACATGCGCGGCTGGATTAGTGGTCGGACAGCTAAAAAAAAATTGAATGGGGCACTGTAGCTTTCCCAAACCGAATAACATGACAGAAGTGGCCGCTTGCAGTTGGAGTCTTCCCATGCATGAGGGGTGCTTTACATGTCACAGGAGGCTGGTAGAATGGAGGCAATTTCACTGACATGCGTTCGATCACAATATGCCCGAAAACATGGTGCTTTGTGATTAATTTGGCTCAATCTGAAGGAAATTAATCGGACTTGTTTTCTCTCCAGTTTCTCTTTTATTGTCAATTTGGCAGGCTTCCAAAGGGCTAGGAAGGGTTGTTGCCTAGAAACAGTTTGCATGCTGGAAAATGTGAAATAAAGCAACTTTTTTTTTTAACCCTTCTTACCAACAACCAAACTTTTTTTTTTTTTTTTTTTTTTTTTTAACTTTTTTTTACTTTTACGGATTCTTTAGTCATTTTGGTTGCTTTTCATTTGTGGAGTTTCCCCCCAATGAAAGTCAAGTTTACACTATGCAAATGATTAGTAGGGTAGAATAATTTGTAATGTATCTTTAATATATTGTAATGTATCTTTACAATATATATATATATATATATTTATTTATTTTTTTCATTTATTTTCAAAACAGTCGATACTGTTCTGTGGCTTGAAATGCTTTTTTTTGTGCGAGCTTTCGAGATACAGTAATCTCTTCTTCGGGTGATGTTACAATTGATTAAGTCAAGAAATGTACTTTCAAACAGGACAGCTAGGAATGTTATCTCCCCCTTTTGCAGTATGCGATTTATGACTTAAGGTGTTAAATGGTCTCTGAATGTTTGTGATGTTAGAGTAAGCGTGTGTGTGTGTGTGTGTGTAAATCTTAATTTATAAATCGCCTAGTGTATACAGGCATACCCCGCATTAACATACGCAATGGGACCAGAGCATGTATGTAAAGCGAAAATGTACTTAAAGTGAAGCACTACCTTTTCCCACTTATCGATGCATGTACTGTACTGCAATCGTCATATACAGGCATAACTGATGTAAATAACGCATTTGTAACAGGCTCTATAGTCTCCCCACTTGCGCACAGCTTCGGTACAGGTAGGGAGCCGGGATTGCTGTTCAGGACGTGATGACAGGCGCATGCGCGAGCTGCCGTTTGCCTATTGGGCGATATGTACTTACTCGCAAGTGTACTTAAAGTGAGTGTACTTAAAGCGGGGTATGCCTGTACAGTGCTTTACAAAAGGTATATGTAGAGGAGGGAGTGTAACAATGGTGTGGGTAGGTGTTGAAATGTAAGAGGGTGTTGCATTTGAGTGCATGTGTGTAGGTACTATGTGGTCCCTATTGGTATAAAGCAGGCCTGCACAACTTGTAAAGCTTGAAGGGCCGAACTGCTCCAAGAAAAACAGATTCGGGCCGCACGGGTAAAATCATCATCATCATCATCATCATCATCAGCATCATATCTCCCCCAGCACCCCTCATCAATCTCTCCCAGCACCCCTCATCATCCTCATATCTGCCCCAGCACCCCATCATCCTCATATCTCTCCCAGCACCCCTCATCATCCTCATATCTCCCCCAGCACTCATCATCTTCATATATCTCCCCCTGCACCCCTCATCATCAACCTTTGCAAGACTCGCCCTCTATCTCACACTCCCATCTCTCCCCCTCACCCATACACAATACTCCCCCTCCACATAACACACAATACCCCGCTGCAGACCACACACATCCCACCCCCCTGCACCTCACCTCACATCACTCTCCCCCCTCCATCTCACATCACTCCCCTGCACCTCAAATCACCCCCCTGCACCTCATATCACCCCACTACACCTCCCACCTGCACCTCACCTCCCCCCCTGCACCTCACCTCACATCACTCTCCCCCCTGCATCTCAACACATCACCCCTCTGCACCTCACATCACCCCACTACACCTCCCCCTCTGCACCTCACCTCCCCCCTGCACCTCACCTCACTCTCCCCCTGCACCTCACATCACCCCACTGCCACTCTGCCACACTGCCACTCTGCCACACTGCAACTCTGCCACACTGCAACTCTGCCACACTGACACACTGCCACACTGACACTCTGACACACTGCCACTCTGACACACTGCCACTCTGCCACTGCCACTCTGCCACACTGCCACTCTGGCACACTGACACTGACACACTGCCACTCTGCCACACTGCCACTGCCACTCTGCCACTGACACTCTGCCACTGACACTCTGCCACTGACACTCTGCCACTGACACTCTGCCACTGACACTCTGCCACTGACACTCTGCCACTGACACTCTGCCACTGCCACACTGCCACTGCCACACTGCCACTCTTACACACTGTCACTGACACACTGCCACTGCCACACTGCCACTCTTACACACTGTCACTGACACACTGCCACTGCCACTGCCACAGCCACACTGACACCAGCTCTGAGGAGCAGCTGCAGGGGGGGGGGGTGTCCAACCTTTCACTGTGGAGCATGGCTGGAGGGGGGAAGCCATCTTGGTCCCTGGCAGCAGGCTCCTCACTTCCTGCTCTCACTATTAGGCTCCGCTGTCACTAACCCCGACCCCACCCTCTGCAGTCAGACCGGCCTCAGCTCTGTCCCTTCTCTCTGCCTGCAGGGGATCGCATCAAACTGCTGCCGATCCTTCCCTAATAGGCAGAGGGGGTTGGAGGGGGGCCATCACAATGCTAGCGCTCGGCAGAGCGGGCTCAGGAGGGGGTGGGGAGTGTGTCAAAATGCTGCCGCTCCTTCCCTCCTGTGTCTGCAGAGCGGGCTGGGGGTGGGGGGGAGGAGGAGGAGGACATCGCGGGAGGCATGTTATGCAGGCCTGGTATAAAGGGATAGAATTACATTTTACATTTGTATGTGTAAGAGGCAGGTGTGTGTGCATTAATACAGCGCAGTATTCTAAGGCTGCGCTTATAGTGCCGGCGACTGCGGCACGACATCGCTGTCGCGGCAACACAAATGCATTGTCGCCGGCGCTTATAGTGCACGCGATGGCGACAAAGCGTCGGAGCCACAGTGCTACCAGAAATCTGGTAGTGGCTATTTGATTTTTTTTCGGTGACTGTCTCCCCTTGCGGCCAATCGGGAGCTTTTCTGCCCTCCCCTTTTATTACTGACATTATCCAGCGACGTCGCCTAAACGTCAAAATACAACTCGTCGCGATGGGTGACGTCATCGGTCGCGTCGCCGGCTGTATAAGCGCAGCCTTAGACTCGTGGGAAGAGAGTTCACTTGTGTAGTGGCTCATGAAGCTGCGGTCTCGGTTTAGGCCACCGGTGAGTGTCTCAAATAGTTTCATATATTTATACTCGTGCAACTGTCTTTCGGTGTTTTGAGGTTACCTTTCAGTATGGCAACCTTGAGATCGATCATCTTATGGCCAGAGTCAGAGAAATGATCGCCGACAGAACTGTCTCTTGTTCCGCTGTGGCGATGCAGATTAATTCTCTTATTTAGCCCCTGTCCCATCTCACCTATGTAGTAGCAGCCCCCCAGGCATTTCATGCACATAAGGTACATGACATTGCTGGAGGAACAGGTGAACCTTTCTTTGCCTTTGTACTCCAGATTCCTGTGTGGTATTTATATTGTGCCGGCTGTGTGGAGCATTGCGCAGGTTTTGCATCTTGTGCCTGGCATGGTCTTGTCCCGCATTGAGTTGTACTGTTGAATACCTTCTCACCATAATTTCTTTGAGATTATGAGGTTGTTTGTACTGTATGATAATAAGGGTGTTTCAGGGAAGACCTGTTGCAGTCTTGTATCTTCCTGGAGAATGGGTTGTAGTTCCCTGGCGATTTTGCGTAGGGCTTCTAGCTGTGGGTTATATGTGACCACCAAAGGTACCCAACAAAAAACAAAAATGCCCAACGCTACATCCAATTTGACAAAACACATACTGCAAAGGTACCCTGTCGCTTCTCTCTTTCTGTATTTAAGGAGATCACTTCTTGGTATTCTGGGGGCTTTGTGGATTTGCTGGTCTAGAATTATGTGGTTGTATCCACGGTTTATGAAATCCAATCTCAAGGCTGTAATCTACTGGCCTTTGTCTGCTGTGTCGGAGCATATCCGGTTGTATCGTATGGCTTTACTGTAGATGGTTGCATGTCTAGTGCGTGTGGGGTGGAAGCTGTTGTCCCTCAAATAGCTGGCTCTGTCTGTAGCTTCGCGGTATATAGAGGTCTGTAATTGGTTGTTCTTTATAGTAATAGTGGTGTCTAGGAAATGTACTTCATCCGGGGAATGGGTGAGTTTGAGGTTGATAGTCGGGTGGAACGTATTGAAGTTCTCATGGAACTGTATGAGGTCCTGTTCACCAGAGGTCCAAATCAGGACGATGTCATCGATGTACCGTAGGTATGTAAGGGGTTTCAATTGACAGGTGGAAAGGAAAATCATTTTCCAGTTTTGCGCAGTACAGATTGGCATACTGTTGCACCATCCGTGTGCCCATAGTGGTCCCGGTTGCTTGGAGGTATGTGTCATTTTCAAATGTGAAGTAGTTATGTGTCAGAATAAATTCGATGCATTTAGTCACTGTCTCTGTGAGTGGATCCTGCTGTCCCAAAAAGTACTGTAGTGCCCACGGTTATTCTAACACAAACCAGTGTCAATCGCCAAGAAGACCCAGGTACATGCTGGATACATGCCTTAAACTTGCCTTAAACTAGACCCAGCATTTCTGCATTTATTAATGGCCCATCAGATTAACAGCGGGGGTCCCTGGCAGTTCCATTCAAACTGAATGTAACCGGGCTAGTTTAAGGCAAGCTTTAGAATACTCGTGGTCTCGTCTGTATCTGCAGGCTGAAATCCCATATTTGTGGGGGATGCTTGTGTAAAGTGATTCTACATCCATGGTTGCTAGTAGTGTTCCTGTTGGGAGGGGACCAATGGGATTAAGTTTGTTTAGCAGATTGTTGGTGTCCTGGATATAGTCGGATGTGTTCCTGACAAGTGGTTTTAGAATGCCTTCCACCCAGCCAGACATATTTTCAGTCAGTGTGCCAGATCCAGAGATGATCAGGCACCCAGGGTTACCCTCTTTGTGAATTTTAGGGAGCATGTACAATGTGCCAGGTTCTGGATTAGCTGGTATCAGGTCCAGAATTTGTTCTCTCGTGTGGTTCGGGAGTGTTTTAGTGATCCTGTTGAGTTCTCTCATGTATTTTTTTTGTTGGGTCTTCCTGCAGTTTGGTGTAATACTTGACATCAGAGAGTTGTCTGTGCGCTTCCCGCAGGTAGTCTGTGGTGTTTATTATGACCAATGCTCCTCCCTTGTCTGCAGTTTTGATTGTTATGTTGTGGTTGGCCTTTAGCGATTCTATGGCTCTCCTCTCGATCAGTGTCAGATTATACGTTTGTTTCCTTACTTTGTCCAGGATTGTGGATTTGGCTCTGTGTCTAAAGCTTTCGATGTACCTGTCCAGTTTGGGGTTGCACCCAGTTTGTGGGATCCAGTTTGATTTTTGTTTCTCCCTGCTCATGTGCAGCGGCCCTCCTTCTGTAGTGTTGGCATAATCTTGGTCGTGTCTGTCATGGAAGAACTCCTTAACACGCAGTCTTCTTAAGAACTCTTCCAGGTCACTGCACAGCTCAATCTTGTCCATGGGCTTAGTAGGGCAGAATGTGAGTCCCTTTGATAATACCGAGGACTCTGCTTGATTTGGGTGTATAGTCTGGGATGTTAATAGTGCAGTCCTGCTGTTGGTGACAAATATATGGAAAAAAGAACAGGCGCACTCCTAGTGAAATGCTGTATGACAATTTAATTAGCTGGACAATAAAAGTAGTTCACTCACACTTATATCTGATAGAGTGCAGCAATATTGTCCCCAGTACCATTTTGATCAATTAGATCAGATCCTATATATATGATCTTTTCTTCACGTGATATCATCATTTACATTTAAACCTATAGTATCTGTATAAAATTACCATATCACTTGTATATCCACTAAGGCAGGCCTGCACAACTCGTAAAGCGAGAAGGGCCTAACTGCTCCAAGGAAAAGAAATTTGGGCCGCATGGGTAAAATCATCATCATCATCATCTCTCCTCCAGCACCTCTCATCATCAACCTCATATCTCCCCCAGAACCCCTCACTATCAACCTTTGCGATACTCCCCATCTATCTTTCATACCCCCATCTCTCCCCCTCACCCACACACATAAAACTCCCTCTCCACATCAAACACACAATACCCCCCTGCACACCACACACATCCCACCCCCCCTGCACCTCACATCCTTCTCCCCCCTGCACCTCACATCCTTCTCCCCCCTGCACCTCACTTCACTCTCCCCCCCTGCACCTCACACCACTCTCCCCCCCTGCACCTCACACTACTCTCCCCCCCTGCACCTCACATCACTCTCCCCCCCTGCACCTCACATCACTCTCCCCCCCTGCACCTCACATCACTCTCCCCCTTGCACCTCCAGTCATCCCCCCTGCACCTCCAACCACCTCCCCTGCACCTCCAATGACCCCCCTGCACCTCCAATGACCCCCCTGCACCTCCAATGACCCCCCTGCACCTCCAATGACCCCCCTGCACCTCCAATGACCCCCCCTGCACCTCCAATGACCCCCCCTGCACCTCCAATGACCCCCCCTGCACCTCCAATGACCCCCCCTGCACCTCCAATGACCCCCCTGCACCTCCAATGACCCCCCTGCACCTCCAATGACCCCCCCTGCACCTCCAATGACCCCCCCTGCACCTCCAATGACCCCCCCTGCACCTCCAATGACCCCCCCTGCACCTCCAATGACCCCCCCTGCACCTCCAATGACCCCCCCTGCACCTCCAATCACCCCCCCTGCACCTCCAATCACCCCCCCTGCACCTCCAATCACATCACCCCTGCACCTCACCCCCTGCACCTCACATCACCCTTCCTACACCTCACCTCCCCTGCACCTCACCCCCCTGCACCTCACCTCAATGCACCTCACATCACCCCCGGGACCGCGGGGAATCGCCGCCATTTTTTTTTTTTTTAAACCTCATTGTGGGCCGCACAGAGAGGCCGGGCGGGCCGCATGCGGCCTGCGGGCCGTATGTTGTGCAGGCCTGCACTAGGGTGTACCACATCAATTAAGCACTGTTTATTATATATATATATATATATATATATATATATATATATCTTATTATATATTAGTGAAAGCACTGTATGCCTGTCTGCATCTTCCTGTGTCCCTAGGGGAAATCTCATTGGTCCCTTGGCCCGCCCACCCCCTCACACCTCTCATTAGCATGAGGCGGAGTGACGACACACACACACACCTCCCGCTCCCTTACCCTCCGGCCCCAACACACCTCACCTGCAGCCTTCACCTCTCTGTCCTCTCCCCCCCCATCACACTCACCTCCCTCCCCCCCATCACACTCACCTCCCTCACCCCACCGGCACTCCACTCACCTCCCTCCACTCACCTCCCCCCTCCCCGGTGTGTTCCACTCACCTCCCCCCCTCCCCGGTGTGCTCCACTCACCTCCCCCCCTCCCCGGTGTGCTCCACTCACCTCCACCCCTCACCGGTGTGCTCCACTCACCTCCCCCCTCCCCGGTGTGCTCCACTCTCCTCCCCCCTCCCCGATGTGCTCCACTCACCTCCCCCATGCTCCACTCACCTCCCCCCCTCCCTGGTGGGCTCCACTCACCTCCCCCCCTCCCCGGTGGGCTCCACTCACCTCTCCCATGCTCCACTCACCTCCCCTGTGTGCTCCACTCACCTCCCCCCCTCCCCGGTGTGCTCCACTCACCTCCCCCCCTCCCCGGTGTGCTACACTCACCTCCCCCCCTCCCCGGTGTGCTACACTCACCTCCCCCATGCTCCACTCGCCTCCCCCGTGCTCCACTCACCTCCCCCCCTCCCCGGTGTGCTCCACTCACCTCCCCCCCTCCCCGGTGTGCTCCACTCACCTCCCCCCCCTCCCCGGTGTGCTCCACTCACCTCCCCCCCTCCCCGGTGTGCTCCACTCACCTCCCCCCTCCCCGGTGTGCTCCACTCACCTCCCCGTGCTCCACTCACCTATCCCCCTCCCCGACGGCCGGACAGGCAGTGGGCAGGCAGCCTTTAGCTGCCACGCGGCACCTAAGATGGCGGCGCCCGGAAGGACCCCCTTCCTCCCTCGCGGAATAACTAAGATGGCGGCGGCCGGAAGGAGAGGTGACGTGTGTGTGTGTGTGTCACTGTGTGTGTGTGTGTCACTGTGTGTGTGTGTGTCACTGTGTGTGTGTGTGTGTGTCACTGTGTGTGTGTGTGTGTCACTGTGTGTGTGTGTGTCACTGTGTGTGTGTGTGTGTGTGTGTGTGTGTGTGTGTGTGTGTGTCACTGTGTGTGTGTCAGACACTGTAGGGTGGGGACCGGAGCTACGCATGGGGGAGGGGGGAGCGGAGAGAGAGGGGGGAGCAAAGAAACATACAGGGAGAGTGGAGAGGAGGGACCCGCAAATTTTAAGCAACCCACCCCCCTCCTGTCCACTGCCCCCCTCCTGTCCACTGTCCCCCCCTCCTGTCCACTGTCATCCCCCCTCCTGTCCACTGTCACCCCCCCTTCTGTCCACTGTCACCCCCCCTTCTGTCCACTGTCACCCCCCCTCCTGTCGACTGTCACCCCCCCTCCTGTCCACTGTCACCCCCCCTCCTGTCCACTGTCACCCCCCCTCCTGTCCACTGTCCCGTCCCCCTCCTGTCCACTGTCCCGTCCCCCTCCTGTCCACTGTCCCGTCCCTCTCCTGTCCACTGTCCCGTCCCTCTCCTGTCCACTGTCCCGTCCCCCTCCTGTCCACTGTCCCGTCCCCTCCTGTCCACTGTCCCGACCCCCTCCTGTCCACTGTCCCGTCCCCCTCCTGCCCACTGTCCCGTCCCCCTCCTGTCCACTGTCCCGTCCCCCTCCTGTCCACTGTCTCGTCCCCCTCCTGTCCACTGTCCCGTCCCCCTCCTGTCCTCTGTCCCGTCCCCCTCCTGTCTACTGTCCCGTCCCCCTCATGTCCACTGTCCCGTCACCCTTCTGTCCACTGTCCCGTCACCCTTCTGTCCACTGTCCCCCCCGTCCACTGTCCCCCCCTCCATTGTCCCCCCCGTCCACTGTCCCCCCTGTCCACTGTCCCCCCCCGTCCACTGTCCCCCCTGTCCACTGTCCCCCCCATCCACTGTCCCCCCGTCCACTGTCCCCCCCGTCCACTGTCCCGTCCACTGTCCCCCCCGTCCACTGTCCCCCCCTCGTGTCCACTGTCCCCCCCTCCTGTCCACTGTCCCGTCCCCTCCTGTCCACTGTCCCGTCCCCCTCCTGTCCACTGTCCCGTCCCCCTCCTGTCCACTGTCCCATCCCCCTCCTGCCCACTGTCCCGTCCCCCTCCTGTCCACTGTCCCGTCCCCCTCCTGTCCACTGTCCCGTCCCCTTCCTGTCCACTGTCCCGTCCCCCTCCTGTCCACTGTCCCGTCCCCCTCCTGTCCACTGTCCCGTCCCTCTCCTGTCCACTGTCCCGTCCCTGTCCACTGTCCCGTCCCTCTCCTGTCCACTGTCCCGTCCCCCCTCCTGTCCACTGTCCCATCCCCTCCTGTCCACTGTCCCGCCCCCCCCTGCCCACTGTCCCGTCCCCCTCCTGCCCACTGTCCCGTCCCCCTCCTGCCCACTGTCCCGTCCCCCTCCTGCCCACTGTCCCATCCCCCTCCTGTCCACTGTCCCGTCCCCCTCCTGTCCACTATCCCGTCCCCCTCCTGTCCACTGTCCCGTCCCCCTCCTGTCCACTGTCCCGTCCCCCTCCTGTCCACTGTCCCGTCCCCCTCCTGTCCACTGTCCCGTCCCCCTCCTGTCCACTGTCCCGTCCCCCTCCTGTCCACTGTCCCGTCACCCTCCTGTCCACTGTCCCCCCCCCCGTCCACTATCCCCCCCTCCATTGTCCCCCCCGTCCACTGTCCCCCCCGTCCACTGTCCCCCTGTCCACTGTCCCCCCCGTCCACTGTCCCGTCCACTGTCCCCCCCTCGTGTCCACTGTCCCCCCCTCGTGTCCACTGTCCCCCCCTCGTGTCCACTGTCCCCCCCTCCTGTCCACTGTCCCCCCCCTCCCCTCCTCCTGTCCACTGTCCCCCCTCCCTCCCCCTTTTTCCCCCCTCTCCCCCCCCTTTTCCCCCCTCTCCCCCCCCTTTTCCTCCCCTCTCCCCCCCTTTCCCCCCCCTTTCCCCCTCCCCTCTCCC
The DNA here is from genome assembly GCF_040206685.1 of Ascaphus truei. Lineage (NCBI taxonomy): Eukaryota > Metazoa > Chordata > Amphibia > Anura > Ascaphidae > Ascaphus > Ascaphus truei. Next base: position 314,069,271 of record NC_134485.1, read on the forward strand.
CCCCTTCTCCCCCCCCCTTCCCTAGCGGGAAATTTAACTCACGGGCAACGCCGGGTCTCTCAGCTAGTATATATATATACTTTGCATTGTTGAATAGACCCAGTATAAATATTGATGCCCTCCTGCGATTACATCTCCTGACCTCCATTGTCTGATCTAGGGCAGTCTCTAGCTCTCTACACTTGGCTGGTCATGTACAGATTTACACAGGATTCATCTCAGAGAGGGGATTGAGGTGGTATAGAATAACGGAGCGATTTGGGGATTGTGATACAGATTGCTGAGCTGCAGAACACATGTTCAGCCTAGCAGAATAAATATAAAGAGGTGACTTGAAAGTGATTAAGTAGGCAAAGCTGTTTTATTTGTCTTTGAGATATCGAGTTGGATCAGCAGTCGCTCTCTAAAACAAAGGTGTATATAGATTTTCTTGTTGTTAGCATTGCACAAGTAGTCAGGCAATATTAAACCACCTATCTCTCCAGAAGCCTAAATTAATTTAACTTCATTAGAGCCACAAACTCAAAGCTCTGTTATATAAGGGATCGTGACATTACCTAAAACAGGAATGTGCGTTTGTCCCCTGAGTTAACATGGTATCCATAAAGCTACATATATGGAAAACAACATCCGAAATGCAACTTTCTGCACCTTATTAGCATAGACATAACGTCACATTATTGTATTAAAACATTGCTTTATATACTAGTAACGTGACGTTATGCCAGTCTTGGCTTTACCCCAATCCAGACTCCCAAATAGGGCCTCCGTTGAAGTAAAGAGGGATAATAATGCCAGAAAATAACAGTATGTTATATAAATTATTACTGTAGTGTTAAACCCATCCCGACACGGCAAAAGCCCTATTTAAATATCTGGATAGCCGTGACTCCAAGTTTAGGTTGCACGCTAACTCCCTGTGTTAACCGTAACAGACTTTAGTGAATAGGACATACAACGCCCCATTTGCTTCTCATTATCACGAACGTTGTCTATAGTTAACGCTATGCTCATATCGGGGGAAAACATGTCTTAACGTTGAGTTATTGTCCTTGGAGGATGCAGCATTACTATTAACTTGACCATAACCTAGCTTGTATTATATGTGCATCCTATACTCTATTTGCAAGAAAGGGGGAAAAATGAGTTCAGTAAAACACGTTTCAAAGAACATTTCAAACGATTCACATTTAACAACCACAAGCAAGTTTTCCAGTTGTATTTCGTGTGATATGGGAATTTGCTGGAAGATTACACAATGCTACAGTATACGAGAAGACGACAATAAGGTGTTTATTTTTTTATTTATTTTTGTACTGAAAAAAAAAGTTATACCGCATAATTGGCACTGGAGCTTCCCATAGCATTTATAACAAAGAGTATAAGAGGTTTATTTATGTGGAGACCTGGCTCTAAGGACTCCATGTTACAATAAACAGACGTATTGTTAGTCTGTGGTATGGGCCCTTTAGGTGCAGCAGCTATTTATAGAAATGAATTCCAGTATCGGTGGAATGGAAAGGGGTTCAGGAAAGGATATCATCCAGCAGAGAGAGAGAGCACCACTGTTAATCTCTCTTACACTGAACGCCTGCAGACTCCTTCCTGTCATCACGACAGAACATGTCTGTCTCTCTTAACCCCTTTTCTGCCAGAGGGCCTTGGAAACGTGCAAACTAGGCCTCCCTGGCATTGGAACATTAAAAAGTACATTGACGCCTTTATGTACTTTTTGTAGGAATGTATTTTTTTTCTATTTGGCTCTTTCAATTACTAAAATGTAAAGCCAGGGGTGCGCATTTTTTTTTGCCTGCTCTCCCCCTTCGCTAACACGCCCCTTACCTTTTCTCCAGCGTTTTCTGACGTCTTGATGTCATGTGACCCCGCGGCGTCATTTGACACCGCGTTGCCATGGCGACACGTCACCAGAGACGAGGTAAGGGACTTCCAGAGGCGTGGCGTGCTCCCCCAGCATTTAATTTAAATGTTGTGGGGAAGAACCCGGTGCCTCTGTAAGCGCCACGCACCCCTGTGTTAAGCTATTAAGGAAATGGGTCCTGATGCAACTACCACTTTCTAAAAAGTTACAAAGCCTGTTCAGTTCCAACTTCTCCTGCAGCTGAGATTCAGACAATAGATATTGAATTCTGCGCTTCTTGAGCAAGGATTTATTTTGTGCATTTTTAAATTCTGCACAAAAAAGGACAATAAAGACAGTTAAACATTTTAAAACACAGGACTGCAGGCCTAATTTTAAGCATGGTTAGGCACTGCCCTAATAGGCGCGCTTCTCTCCTTGTTAGTGTGTACAAATGTGTCACAAACAGAGCAATGGAAACAAAGATGGTACTGTAAATGATGTGACTTTAGAAAGGCATCACGGAAGCAGTCCTTTTAGAGGTGCCTCTCCCTTTAGTAGACCAAAAACACAATTTGCTAATTAAACTGGATTCCTTAAAGATTGAATCACCCTTTAAAAAGAAAATGTATTCTTTTTGTCCTTTTAAACATTTTTGTTTTTAATGTTATTCTTTTCTGCTGTGTGCTGTAATGTGTCGTTTGTCTTAAAACTTTTACTGTCTAACGAGGACCGTTTGCTTATAGTTGCCTGTGCTAAGAGGTTTTACTAATTGTTCTCAGGCGGACTCCCTTGTTCCAATTATGTAAAAATGATAGAATATATATATATTTGCCTGTTTTCCTTGGCATGAGCTTTCTCGTTAATATTGCCCCTCCATAGGAATTCAAAAAACTATTAATGCCCTAGAGTTCACAAGTTTTGTCTGTGAATATATAACCTTTATTTTTAGAAAATATATACATTCTAGTGTGTGATTTGACCAAGAGGTTGGCCCATTTTGTAGCAAAGCAGCTTAATTATTTTATCCTAAGTAGGAGTTTTCATATGAGTAATATATTTGTTACCGAGACACATAGCTGTATGTCGCTAAACACTAATATTGGCAGTGCTTTTAATGGCTTGCTTTTTTTTATGTGCTATGCATATGTAGTCAGCAATTCACAGTGAAATTTCTCTTGGTGGTTATTAAAAAAGGTAGAACATTATAGAGAACCAACAATAATGATGTTTGTTGGTCTGAATGCAAAAGGTATTTGAGAAATAAATGGCATGTTGCAAAAAATAGCATCATATCGTTCGGTTTTCTTTAGGTCACCGACTCATCTGTCTGTATCTTTGCCGATGAAATTCAGAGGTATAGAGGTAGGAAGCCAAAGTACTAATGATGGGTTTGCGCTTAGTGTGAAAATAACTGGTTGTCATTTAAGAGGTTAGATTTAACACAGTGATCTGACAAGATATAATTACTAGCGTAGTGTTCTACTTTAACTGTGAACACTTTTCAGAAAAGCTTTTAGTTTTCCCCAGAGGTCCTTTGTGCATTTGCAAAAGTGGCAGAAAATCTGAACATGCTGAAAGCTTCTGAGTCCACAGTGTCCTCACCTGCCAGTTTGTGTTGATTGATTCTTTTCCAGAGGTAGCAACTTGTTAAGCAGCAATCCTGCCTACCACACATCCTCCCCCTGTTTTCTATTATATATTTTTTATTTACAGAATTGGAATTGGGAGGGGGGGGGGGGGGATTTATTTATTTATAAAATGTTTTACCAGGAAGTAATACATTGAGTTACCTCTCGTTTTCAAGTATGTCCTGGGCATAGAGTTATGATGACAAATGGTTACAAATACTGTACATGGTCACATTAAGTGGGCAGGATTATACATTATATATAAAGACATTGCATGAACAGTTAAAGATAAAATATGTTATAGGCGTATGTAACAGTTACAGACCAGATTAAAATGTGAGACCACTTTAGTTTTGAAAGAACTTAGACTGGTTGTGGCAGTGAGCGTTTCCAGTAGATTGTTCCACTTGTGGGGTGCACGGTAAGAGAAGACGGAGCGGCCGGATACTTAGTTGAATCTTGGGGCCATGAACAGTTTTTTTGGAATCAGATCTCAGGTGATAAGCACTGTGTGTGATAGGGGTGAGGAGCTTGTTCAGATAGACGGGTAGGTTGCCCAGAAACCAAGACGGAAAGATGAACGTTGTGCCTAGACTCAAGTGATGGCCAATCTAGTGCTTTGAGCATTTCGCAGGGATGTGTTGAAATTACATTGGAGGACAAAATGACATATTGAATTGTAGAGGGTGTCTAGTTTGCCAAGGTGAGTTTGGGGTGCTGTGCCATATACTATGTCCCCATAGTCTATAATTGGTAATAGCATCTGCTGTGCAATGCACTTTCTGACCAGTGGGCTTAGGGAGGATTTGTTCCAGAATGTACACCTAGTTTGGCATACAGTTGGTTTTAGATGTCAGGGTATCAATGTGCAACCCAAATGTTAAATGGGAGTCAAACCATTGATTGTCGGGAGCGTAACTGTGCTACTTTCAGGGAACCTCTCCCCGGTTTCGGAAATATTAACTTTTTAAGTTACCAGTATTACTTACTGTTTCTTTAAAGGTTAAAAAATAGGAACCCGTAATCAATGATATTGCGGTTCCTATCGTATATTTGGTAGCCATTTTGTTTCCCTGGTTGGACATTTAAACCCAAGAGCTTTACCGGTACTTTCCTTATCTCGGGAATCGAGGGATCCACAGAGCGGAAAACAGCATGCTTTAGCTACAGAGAACCCTATGGCTCCCGTCATGTTAAGAGAAGAAAAAAATGGGAATGGGGAGGGAAGAGCATCGTTTCTTTAAGCCATTCACAACGGGTCTTTATGTCCCCTCTATTAGTCCTTGCTGTTGCAACAACTTGAATCTGTGTTGCTGCTCCGTTTCTATAGTATAGTATACTCTTAAAGCTGCAATCCATGCCCTTTATTTTATTTTTTCCCATTGGATTGAGACGGGTTGTCCGCTGCTGAACCCATTTCAGCTCTGGAGACCCCTGCCTCTGGAGATACTTGCCTCCATAGGGGGTGCCGGTAGCTGCTCCGCTCGGTAACCAGGGTTCGTGTAATGGCGGCGTTTCAAAGCGACAGAGCCCTGCAGGCCAGTAGGAAGCGTTGACGTCATCAGGTTCAGCTTCCAATTGACCCACATGACGTGGGAGCTTTAAACTTTAAACCCCAGCAAGCTCAGCCGGAGCGGCTACCGGCACCCCCTACAGAGGTAAGTATATCAGGGGCTCCCCAGAGCTGAAATCAGTGGGGTTTAAGCTCTGGAGACCCCCTGCATCAAACCTGTTTCAAAAACAAAAAATGGAGAGAGAAAATAAACGGCATGATTTGCTCCTTCCTTATACAGTGGACAATACTTGAAATAACCAAATTTGAGGGTAGCAGTTGTAATAGGGCACTCCTTCATACGGTATGTTTAGCTCAGGTTCGATAATGGGTGGGGCAGAATAAACGAAAACATTTCCAACATCAATGTTAAGGAAGTAAATCATTTAAAGATCTAAAAAGTAGATGTTCACTACTGTGAATCCTGTTCATCCACTTTCCAAACAGATTCTGGTGTCGCGCCCCTCCAGCGGGCTATACTATGCCTATCCTGGCAGGGTGTGCACACAGTGATTCTGACTGCAGTGCTATTTATACTTTACTGCTAGCTGCAGGCGTCCCGATAGTGGATAGAATCTATGTTTTGCCTCAGTATTGAGATCTGAGTGTGATTCATGCTACAGAGACACAATATCACCTCAACATATGACTTCTTATATGAGAGGGATATGACTGATTTCTTCAGTATCATTACTGTTTCACCTATAACCATGATTAGTTATGGTGTGTTTTGTTGATCTTGACATATTTCATCATGTCAGGACATTAGGTCTATACATTACTGTGTATATAGGCGGCTAATTTGCAGCACCTGATTGCTGCAGCTGTTCCTCCTTGTTGGAAGAGATTGAACATGCTCTTTATTACCTGATGCTGTTTTTCACTGCGACAACCAGATATTCAGCTATTTGACTAACTAGCAGTTAATGCCAAGACCTCTACATCCCTATTTACATATCCCGATATTTTGCTAAGATACCATTGGCAGCATCATAGCAGTCTTACCTCCAATTTTGGTTCCACACCCACCTTGAGGATTTTATTATTTCACTTGTACATAATAGTTCACATTTTATGCGTTGGTAAATATATGTTAATAACATTTTATTATTTTTATTCTCAGTACCTTTAGGGGTTTTGTGTCACTATTGTGACTCTTTAGCGAGTATTGATCTCTGAGACCATTGATTCCCTATCCGTGTATATATATATTATTAAACCGAATGAGTGCAGTATATGGGAATTTTTTTGCGCAATTGGAAGCTGATGATATTGCTTCCTATTGGCCCGCAGGGCGCGAAAGCTGCGAAACGCCGTCACAATGTGAACCCTGGCAGCTGAGTGGGGGTTCAGCTCTGGAGACCCCCTGCTTCAATCCGGTGTACAATTATAATAATAAATAAATGTTTAATAAAAAAAAGGGAGTTTGAATTGCAGCTTTAAGATTATAGCAACTATGTGTTGGTGAAAATAGAAGGTACAGATGTAACCCAACTCATGTTCCTTGGATCCGAAGTATATTTAGGTACTATTATAGGTCGGCTATTTCTCATTGTATGCGAACACTTATTATATCCTGGAATGCTTGTGCTGGTAATGACATTTCCCACATTGAATATGACAACGGTGCTGTTTAGCTTTGCATGAACAGAGCAAACAACACAGTATTGTATATTTCACATTTTCAGCATTCTGGGTTTTATTCCGGAGCCAGTTCTGTTTGTCTCCTTTCCATAACTTTGCTACCACCAAGTTTAAGGACTCCTGATAGCACTGAATATCCTCATGAGCTATAAAACCCGCTTGAGTTGTAAGGTTTCTAGGATTTGGTTCTAGTCGGTAGCCTCCAAACCGAATCATGGAGAAAGGACGATACTATTGGTAGCCCAGGTGTTCAGTTGTGATATGCCACACAAGACTACATAAGTGAATGTAAATGGTTGAGAATGGTATCCAACTTTTTGTATTGAAGCCCAATACCTTAACCATTAATCAGGCCAGTAAGCAGGCAAGGCATCACCTAGGGGCGTCAGGTCTCGGGGGGCGGCAAGAGGGAGAATAGCAGCATTGCTGTTTTTTAAAATATATTTATTGTTTAATACAAGCAGTATTGAAGCAGGGGGTCTCTGGAGCTGAACCCCGTTAATTTTGGCTTCGGGCCCCCCTGTTTCCTGAGATACTTACCTCCTTAGGCTGTGCTTACAGTGACGGCGACGCAAATTCGCCCAAAAGCATTGCTGCCGCCGCGTGTGTTTATAGTGCACGCGACGGCGACAAGCGACCGAGCGACGGCGCCGTCGTGAAAACCCACCGCTGGCAAAATTTGATTTTTCAAGGTCCGTCGCGTCACGTGACGGCCCTTTAACAAATCAAATTGCGGGAATCCCGTGATGCCGCCGACCGGCAAAACATAACTTTTCGCCGGTGGCGACGGGTGACATCACCCATCGTGTCGCCGTCGGCGGCACTATAGGCAAAGCCTTAGTTGGTGACAATATCTCCTGCTCAGGTTTAAAGCCCCCGGTCACATAGGCCAATAGGTAGCCACATATGACATCAGTGCTTCCTATTGTCCCATGTGATGGGACATCTAAACCTGAGCTGAGATACCAGCACCCCCTAAGGAGGTAAGTATCTCAGGAAGCAGGGGGGTCCCTGGAGCTGACATTAATGGGGTTCAGTTCCGGAGACCCCCTGCTTCCTACTGGGGAGGGGGGGGTAGGGGAGATGACTACACTACACCTCCTCTTCAAAGGATTCCTTATAAGCCTATAGGAATTTGGTGCACCAAATGGATTACATCAGGTTTATGTAGCATAGTCTTAAAGCTGCAGACCAAGCAATACCCTACATGTGTGTTTTGTTAAATAAGTCATTTCTGTACTATGAGAAAATACTTGTAGCATTTTTTTGTAAAACAACTCTGACATTTTTAATGTATTATAATGTGACAGCCTTTTTTTCTATAGAAACCATTTACAAAGTCACATCCCCCTCCTCTTCTGAAACAGGCTCTGGCACACCCCTTTTTGAGCCCTGCCCTCTCTCTAACAGTGCACAAATTGTATCTACTGACTGCCTGGCCACATGATCTTCCCCACAGAACTTTGCATCTTTGTTCCTCTTCTGCTGCACTGACAGCAACTTAGTGAACCCCCGAGCCGAATCTTTGCTGATCAATCACAGAAGAACGAATCGATCGGCAACATAGCTAATTACTGTTCATTGTGTGTATTGTATTGATGCACATATTAAAGGGGGAAACATGTTTAAAATTATATATATATATTAAAAAAAAAAACGGCAACCTGGACTGCTGCTTTACTGTGAGTAAAGTGTCTCCTTTTTGCAACTTTGGCAGCCTTTGTAGTTTTAGTTTTTTTCCCATGCCACTGGTAAATTCCTTCATTTTTAGGCATGTTGAGACTGAATGTATCCATAGTTGCTATAGTATTGAGGTATTTTTTGTGTGTGTAAATATAAATTCATATTTTAAAAGTAGAAGGCCTTCCACACAGGGTCACCAAAGCAAATATGTGGAAAAGCAGTACTGTATTTGAAAATAATTACAAATAATACTTCAAATGTGCATTGCTTTTAGGGGGCAACGCATGATATGGAGCATCCACACATACTGTACTTCCAATATTACAAAGGAAAGTTAATCAAAGTAGTCACAATGTGCAGACTAGCATCATGTGGGGTTAGAGATGTTAAAATCCCCCACACATACAACAGTGTAAAAGTTGTTAGCGGCTGCTGTTGTAAACGGTACTAGCTAAAGCCATCCGGGCAGGGTGTAATACTCTCACATTGTTCATTTTAAGTTGAGGGGAGCAAGAGTTGTTTTCCTTCGTGTGAATGCTAAATTGTATTATTTTAGAAACATACTGTTTTTGTCTTGTGTTGCGTGTGTTTTTCATCATCATTATACCACCTGTGCAAACTGTAGCAAGGTACAGTTCAATACATTTTACATCTGTTTCTTCCCCCCCCCAACCCACTTGAGAGTTTATTTAAAGTAAAAGTGGAATACTATAGGCCTCTTTTCAGAAGGTTCAGGAGGTCTATAGTATGGCTATGACTACCTCTAATTGCTATGTCACAGAACAGAGATCGTTACTTGCAATGTGCCAACCTGTTGTATTCATACACATGTTTAGTCTTCGTCCTAGATATGTTTTCATTTTTGCCCGACCAGAAGATACAGCTGGTAAGGCACAGAGAGAAAGAGGGGAGGCAGACACCGGATTGTTTCCCATTGTTTACTATGTAATTCAGACCCCTGCACGAAGTCTCCTGCTTCCCCTCCGAGTATGTGCTCCTAACAAAATGCGAACTCACTGTCTCATTTTACAACAGGTCACATTGCAACCTTGGCTTCCTGTGACCGCTGTGACTTCAGCTGTAAAGTGGGGATGTTTTATCATCCTGTCATATGCCTGCATCTCTGGCAGACCTCCAGCAATGGAAGAACGCTTTCTAAAAATAGCCAGAGCTGGAGTTTGTTTCCCCCACTGGGATATGACCGCATTGGCTAGGTCATGTCAAACTGTCACTCTTATTTCTTACTCACATTGCCCTAATTAGAATGGTACTCTGAAGAGCCCCACTGACAAATAGCGGGGCGCCAGACTGTGCCTTTGATAATGTAGACCTTTTGGGTTTTCATTATTGGATGTTTAAGACGAGGGCTTTTGCGTTCCTGGTTGTTTAGTGGATGCTGTGGATGTCATTATTGCATTCATGTTTTTCCTAATCTAACAGTTAGCGTATGCAGGTTCATACTAGGTATACAATGAGTGAGCTGCCGTTATGTAAATTAGAGACGGTGACTCTCTTAGGCTCACAAGGAACAAACCCTGGTCCATGCACCAGAGTAGCCCACATATTAGGGTAGACAACCCACCAGTAACCCACATGACAGAGAATGCAGTATAATTTTGAATTGACATAGTATTTAGCCCTAAATGGGTTTCCTTATGTGGGTTTAGTGGTCATAGTATACTATTTAAAACGTAAACAGTCCGTCTAAACCTTAAAGGTGCAACACATCCACCTCCACCTACTGCAGGTGTAAGCCTCTTTTTTTTTTAATCCACATTTCCAAATGTCGTCATCCCATTTTGACTTCTGGTCGCCGTCTTAGTCTTTTGATACCCCATGGAATACAGTTAAGTGCCATCTTTTTCCAACAATGGTTATTTTTGCTACATGTCCGACCCACTGCCATTTTAATATTTCACCCTTGTAATGATGTCACAGACAAATAAGGGTCAGCCAGAGTCACGGTGGCTTCCTCCAACGCAATCATTCTCTGCTAGCAATATTCTGCGGGATACTACTCTAGACTTTTGCATAGAACTGGACATAGTCTGACGGCAATTTTCACAAATTCAGAAAGAAAGGGTCAATTTCATGGGCCGTAAATCCCAAAAAATAACCTTTTGGTTTTCAGAAAGACTACTACCTTGGGACTTTGGGTGTTCATGTGAACTAACGCGCACTAAATAGAAAGGGAGCTACAAATAAAGCATCGAATTACAAAAGTTGCTTGTTATGTTTCCTGTATATTCAGAGACACTTTTTACGTATGGAAGAAATCTTGCACATGCTTGACTACCCTAAAAACAAGACCAGCAGTTGCTTAAAGCATAAACTTGACAAGGAAAGCGTGTTGAAGGCCTAAACATGCCACATCACTTAGACTGTAAGCTCTTCAGGGCAGGGTCTCCCTATGCCTTATGTAGGCATTTACCTATTGCACTTATCACGATTTTATTTGTCATTTATTTACCTTGTATTGCAATTTTTTTTAAAGCGACGTGTACAATGTTTGGGCTATAGAAATAAAAGACTCATGTCAACAAGAGTTGCCGTTACATATAACATGTATGTAAACATACAGTATATAATACTGCACATACACATACAGTATATAATAATACACCTTGTTTATCAAAATATATAGCATGTAAATAATAAATACGTTAAAGTATCTTTTCAAGACCATCCTTCGTTTCCGTTCTCGTCTCGAGCGATTGACTCTGAGAACTAAGCAAAGGTGTCGGATATTTCTGTAAGTATTGTTGAAAATGTGACGTTGTTTTGCGCTGTTCCGTTTCCCTTTATGTGCAAATATAGGGCTAATTAGCATCAATTATGTCCCCAAAAGTCACATTTGCAGAGTGCCCGCTGATGCTTGGCGTGTGTTTAACCCTCCTGTTGCCAGAGGGGACAGCAGGGCATTGAAGCGCAATGTGTCTCACGTCCCTCTAGCAGCAGAATAGGTTTTTACTGATGCATTTTAGGACTACACGTAGACGTGCTCAGCGGGCCATTGAGTGTTCTCTGTGCCCGCATTGGATTCCTTTGTTTGACCTTAAGAAAAGTTGTGGGGGGAGAGTACTGTGGTGAAGGGAGGTTGCTTTATTTAGTATTCTTGCCCTCAATGTAAAAATAAAAGTAATTGAGAACATCTGCTTTCTTGTTCTGTGGCTTAAGATTCCATTTTTAAATGGCTCCATTAATATTTAGTTAAAGTGGTTTCAGGATTTCAGTACAAAAATACCTTCACGTCGCAGGGAGACTCCCCTCAGTGCGGCTGTTTATTTTTATTCTGCTGGTTTTATGCATCCTACATTCTTCTATGCAGCCATCATTGTATATTGTATTTGAATATAAACTAAAAGTTTAGGTTTTCTTTTAATTCCCCCGCCCCCCCTACATATAGGTCATGCATTTCTGTCCCATAGCATGATGCTGTAGAAGATGCATAATACCTGTATATGTTCATGCATTACCCAGAAGCATTTCTTGCATTTGCATCTGTGTGTGTGTGTGCGCGTATTAACCGTGACCAGATACACAAGTCACGTGTTGCTTTATACTGGATAAGAGTACTGCAACTTTGGAAGCAACTTCTATTCCCTCACTTGGATATGAACATCCAACGATCCAATTTCACAAACTGTATCCTGTGTATTCATTGCTATTGGTTATAGTGCTTCTGAGATAAAGGAGCAGTCACCCTAGCCTTCTTTCTTTGATCCCCCATGTTTTTGAGGATGGGAAGCGGGGAAGGGGCTCGGGAACTGATCCACACTATTTTCAGCTTGGGGGACCCGGTTCTTTGAGTGATTTTCTGGTGAAGTTAACCGGGGTTTAATCAACCTCAAGGGAAAACACAATAGCTGCCAAATCATGGCCCAATAGGAAGCTGCAACATCATCAATGGTGGCTTCCTATTGGACGGCCATTTAAACACTCTTTGGGGAAAAAAGAGGGGCGGGCGGTGCCGAGCACGCGTGTAACTCTTAAGTGTTTAATCCAATCAAAATCATAAAAATCTAAATACTATTCCATTGACAAAAGGCAAAGAAGTTTCACTTACAATGTGCGTGCTCGGCACACAGCCCGTTTTTAATATTTTTAGGTGGATGTGTTGCAAATGGGTTAATAGTTCAGACTGATATGACAAATCCTGATTACTCTATGGTGTGTTTGTGTGTATATGTACACACACATACACACACACACACACACACACACATATATATAATCTATCGACAAATTGCAAAAAAAAATGCTACTCGCCCCCATTTTTCATTTTTTCTTAAATGGAATAAATTCCTAATGAGAACTGGGAGAGCGGTGAGATGGGTATGTATATGCATATATATAACAAAAAAGGGGGTTAGTAAGGTGGGATTGCTGCTTTTAATGTTTACGCGCTACATTTAAATTACTATTTAAATACATCTTGAATGATGATGCAAGTGTTACAGAAGTTGTTACCATGGCTGAGTGATTTCACTTGGTTCATTTTAGAAACATATATTGGAAAGTTATCACACAGTTCAACTACAGACATCCAGGTACCTTAATCAGAAGATGAAAATTCATACTTACATGTAATGTTTTATAGTGACGTGAACACTTTCTTTTGACGTGTTCATGGTTTTAGTGTTCTGAATGAATGTCTGGGTTTTAGTGTTCTGAATGAATGTCTGGGTTTTAGTGTTCTGAATGAATGTCTGGGTTTTAGTGTTCTGAATGAATGTCTGGGTTTTAGTGTTCTGAATGAATGTCTGGGTTTTAGTGTTCTGAATGAATGTCTGGGTTTTAGTGTTCTGAATGAATGTCTGGGTTTGTGTTCTGAATGAATGTCTGGGTTTTAGTGTTCTGAATGAATGTCTGGGTTTTAGTGTTCTGAATGAATGTCTGGGTTTTAGTGTTCTGAATGAATGTCTGGGTTTTAGTGTTCTGAATGAATGTCTGGGTTTTAGTGTTCTGAATGAATGTCTGGGTTTTAGTGTTCTGAATGAATGTCTGGGTTTTAGTGTTCTGAATGAATGTCTGGGTTTTAGTGTTCTGAATGAATGTCTGGGTTTGTGTTCTGAATGAATGTCTGGGTTTTAGTGTTCTGAATGAATGTCTGGGTTTTAGTGTTCTGAATGAATGTCTGGGTTTTAGTGTTCTGAATGAATGTCTGGGTTTTAGTGTTCTGAATGAATGTCTGGGTTTTAGTGTTCTGAATGAATGTCTAGGTTTTAGTGTTCTGAATGAATGTCTGGGTTTGTGTTCTGAATGAATGTCTGGGTTTTAGTGTTCTGAATGAATGTCTGGGTTTTAGTGTTCTGAATGAATGTCTGGGTTTTAGTGTTCTGAATGAATGTCTGGGTTTTAGTGTTCTGAATGAATGTCTAGGTTTTAGTGTTCTGAATGAATGTCTGGGTTGGAAATAGATGCATTTCCCTGCTGCCTACAGCTTCCTGAGGCTGACCAGTCTAGAGTTTATGAAGCATAAAGAGAAAAAAAACAATTGTTTGAACAATACTTTGGGAGCAATTTTCTACCCTCCTGTATCTTGACCATACAACGTATGAAATGATCTCATCTGGGGGGAAAGTACTCACCTTGTCCAAATTGACATTTAGCAAGATGAGGGATTTTCAATTTGTCTTTTTACATATTCAACCTACAAGGTTCTATATAAAAAAAAAAAGACGAGGTTTGATGTAACTGTCTAACAAGCCCTCTAAACATGGTAAATATCAACAGCCTGATGGAGTATAAACCTTAAAGTATCTGCTTATATTTCTCTGATTTGGGGATAAGTATAAAATGGCTGCCATTTGTCTCCTCGCTAGTTCTAGTTTTGCTGCCTAATGATTTAATAGGAGTTTTTGTGATAAAGTTCATTTATTTAACAAAATTGATTACGAGGAAGTAATAAATTGAGAGTTACCTCTGGTTTTCAAGTATGTTCTGGGCATAGAGTTATGGTGACAGGTACACAGTTCCATTAAATGAACGGAGGTTATACCTTAAATGTAGACATTTCATGACCAGTTAAGTGCCCTGCTTGGCACAGTTTGCGTAACCCTCCCAGTGTTGCTATTCCTTGGAAATCGGGAGATTGCAAGCTCTCCAAGGCAAGGATTCATTAAATGCATAACGCTGTGTAAAGTGTCTATGCTTTTTAGATAAACTTGTTATGTGAATTCTAAGCAGAGGTAAAGAAAAAAAGAAAAAAGTAGTCTCTGGTAATATTTGTACTGTGATTTCCTGTGTTTATTTATTTCCTCAGATGTTTTTCCTTTTTTTGTTAGACATTATTCATCCTTTTTTTGTGTGACCATGTCTCCTTAGAAATGACATACGTTTTCTGACTTATTATTAAACCTATTTATTTCCTATTGAAGGAAATGTAAAGTTTTACCGCTCAGCTACAGCATGAAAGAGCGCAAAACAATGTTGGCATGGAAGAGGTTTGTCTAAATATGTACAGTGTTACAACAATTGTTTATTATAGGGAATTGCAGATTACACGATGAAATATTTAAACGAGTGCTCCAAGCAATAATCCTACATGTGTGGGTTTTTTTGTTTTTAATAGATCATTTCTATAGTATTAGATAATACTTACATATTTTTTTACATTTCAAATTTAACTTAATGTAATTTTAATGAGTTTTAATACACTGATAATACTTTTATTTCTATAGCAGGCTTTAGCACACTTCCCCAGCAGTGCAAGATCTTTGCAACACTTTCCTGTTTGTGATAATTTGTTACCAATATTCCCAAGGGTTTGAGCTGCAAACTGTAACAATAGATACTGTTACCTTAATAATATATGAATACATTGTAGCTGCTGAGTTACACTGACTGAAGGATTGATTTGAAACAAAGGCAGCCATTTACTGATCCTATGGAAACAGGATTTGGCTGATCAATCGATCGGCAGCTTAGGTAATTGGTTTTCAATAAAAGTAATCAAAGGCTGCATATATTAAAGCAAAACAAACAAATAAAAATGTTATATATATATATGTTTATTTTTATATACAGTATATATATATATATATTTTAAGCTGCTTGGATTGCCTCTTTAAGCATTAATTCCTCAACTGTACAATGGTGCCAAAAATGTGCTACATTTTTCTTATGCAACATGGCTGAGGTTCTTTTTACATCTTTAATCCAAATGATTGAGCACATACTCTTTTACTGCATATTCACAGTGAAAAGATCAATGTATTTGTCAAAGTACTGACTGTAATTGCATTTTTTTTTCTTCTTCTTAAATCCGTTATCCATTAAACTAATTGTAAAACTGTAAAGAGCCATTAGCTCTACTGTTCTGTTTACTTTATCTTGGGAGGCAGCTTTGTGAGGAAAAAAAAAAGTCCTTCGGGCTGATCATTTTTGTGCTTTTTCTGAAGGTTTTCTTAGTCTTGAGCAAAATATATGTAGTTTGTGTGAGTGGATAAAAGCTGCTAAGCTGCTGTTATACTGTAGCTGGTGATGTAACGTCCTGCATTTCTCCATTCCCGTTCACCTATTAAACCTGAGGACTCAAATACTGTACTTTGTGTTTTACTTCCTGACCTTGCCGGCTGAATCTATAGATTTCTGGTGAACTCATTCTACTAATCTCTGGACTGTCACCAACAAAATGTTTTTATGTTTTTCACATTTATGTCAGACCATAACTAATTTTTTTTTCTAACTTGTATTTTATTATTTTTCTAAGCATAAAAGGAGAGAGAGGGGAAGGGAATACAGAAAATAAAAAGGGTGGGTGGGGAAGGGTACGGGAATAGATCCGCAATAGTCTCGACGCAGGAAGCACAAGTATTTTTAAGGGGTTTTTAAACTTTTTTTTCACATCACATTTTTGCCGTTCGAATATATTTATCCTTCAACTTTTAATGATTTATTACACTACTTAATGAAGTCAGTGCTTTTATATTTCTTTTTTAAACTTTTATTGTGTTTTTCACGGTGCACGTTTCCCTGTGGGTGTTTCCCAGTGATACGCGGCGAGTGTGTCCCTGTGATAGGCGGCGAGTTTTTCCCAGTGATACGCGGCGAGTGTGTCCCTGTGATACGCGGCGAGTGTTTCCCAGTGATACGCGGCGAGTGTGTCCCTGTGATACGCGGCGAGTGTGTCCCTGTGATACGCGGCGAGTGTGTCCCTGTGATAGGCGGCGAGTGTTTCCCAGTGATACGCGGCGAGTGTGTCCCTGTGATAGGCGGCGAGTGTTTCCCAGTGATACGCGGCGAGTGTTTCCCAGTGATACGCGGCGAGTGTGTCCCTGTGATACGCGGCGAGTGTTTCCCAGCGATACGCGGCGAGTGTGTCCCTGTGATACGCGGCGAGTGTGTCCCAGCGATACGCGGCGAGTGTGTCCCTGCGATACGCGGCGAGTGTGTCCCTGCGATACGCGGCGAGTGTGTCCCTGTGATACGCGGCGAGTGTGTCTCTGCGATACGCGGCGAGTGTGTCCCTGCGATACGCGGCGAGTGTGTCCCTGTGATACGCGGCGAGTGTGTCCCTGTGATACGCGGCGAGTGTGTCCCTGCGATACGCGGCGAGTGTGTCCCTGCGATATGCGGCGAGTGTGTCCCTGTGATACTCGGCGAGTGTGTCCCTGCGATACACGGCGAGTGTGTCCCAGTGATACGCGGCGAGTGTGTCCCTGCGATACGCGGCGAGTGTGTCCCAGCGATACGCGGCGAGTGTGTCCCTGCGATACACGGCGAGTGTGTCCCAGTGATACGCGGCGAGTGTGTCCCAGTGATACGCGGCGAGTGTGTCCCTGTGATACGCGGCGAGTGTGTCCCTGCGATATGCGGCGAGTGTGTCCCTGTGATACGCGGCGAGTGTGTCCCTGCGATACGCGGCGAGTGTGTCCCAGTGATACGCGGCGAGTGTGTCCCAGTGATACGCGGCGAGTGTGTCCCTGCGATACGCGGCGAGTGTGTCCCTGCGATACGCGGCGAGTGTGTCCCTGCGATACGCGGCGAGTGTGTCCCTGCGATACGCGGCGAGTGTGTCCCTGCGATACGCGGTGAGTGTGTCCCTGCGATACGCGGCGAGTGTGTCCCTGCGATACGCGGCGAGTGTGTCCCAGTGATACGCGGCGAGTGTGTCCCTACGATACGCGGCGAGTGTGTCCCTGCGATATGCGGCGAGTGTGTCCCTGCGATACGCGGCGAGTGTGTCCCAGTGATACGCGGCGAGTGTGTCCCAGTGATACGTGGCGAGTGTGTCCCTGTGATACGCGGCGAGTGTGTCCCTGCGATACGCGGCGAGTGTGCTTCCTTGTGATAGGCGGCGAGTGTGCTTCCTTGTGATAGGCGGCGAGTGTGTCCCAGTGATAGGCAGCGAGTGTGCTTCCTTGTGATAGGCGGCGAGTGTGCTTCCTTGTGATAGGCGGCGAGTGTGCTTCCTTGTGATAGGCGGCGAGTGTGCTTCCTTGTGATAGGCAGCGAGTGTGTCCCAGTGATAGGCAGCGAGTGTGCTTCCTTGTGATAGGCGGCGAGTGTGCTTCCTTGTGATAGGCGGCGAGTGTGCTTCCTTGTGATAGGCGGCGAGTGTGCTTCCTTGTGATAGGCGGCGAGTGTGCTTCCTTGTGATAGGCGGCGAGTGTGCTTCCTTGTGATAGGCGGCGAGTGTGTCCCAGTGATAGGCGGCGAGTGTGCTTCCTTGTGATAGGCGGCGAGTGTGCTTCCTTGTGATAGGCGGCGAGTGTGTCCCAGTGATAGGCGGCGAGTGTGCTTCCTTGTGATAGGCGGCGAGTGTGCTTCCTTGTGATAGGCGGCGAGTGTGTCCCAGTGATAGGCAGCGAGTGTGTCCCAGTGATAGGCAGCGAGTGTGCTTCCTTGTGATAGGCGGCGAGTGTGCTTCCTTGTGATAGGCGGCGAGTGTGTCCCAGTGATAGGCAGCGAGTGTGCTTCCTTGTGATAGGCGGCGAGTGTGCTTCCTTGTGATAGGCGGCGAGTGTGCTTCCTTGTGATAGGCGGCGAGTGTGCTTCCTTGTGATAGGCGGCGAGTGTGCTTCCTTGTGATAGGCGGCGAGTGTGCTTCCTTGTGATATGAAGTGCTTTGCTGATCTTTCCAGCAGGAGAGATCTCTGAACACTTAGCACCAGTTTCACTTGCTGCTGCTATGCAATTCAGTAGCAGATGATCTGCCTGTTTCACCAGTTTGCACGCAACCGTTTTTGTTTTTTCATCACCTCTCTGCTAGTTTTTCTGTTATGCACAAAAATATGTTTTTGGTCCCATTGTACATTTTAGGTCACTGCTATTTTAAAGCAGCAGTCCAAGCTGCCGTTATTTAATATTTTTTTCCCTTTTAATATGTGCACGAATACAATCCACACAATGATAAGTAATTAGCTAAGTTGCTGATCGATCGTCTCTCCTGTGATCGATTGGTGAAGATTCGTCTCGGGGGTTCACTAAATGGCTGTCAGTGCAGCAGAAGAGGAACAAAGATGCAAAGTTCTGTGGTGAAGATCGTGTGTCCAGACAGTCATTAGAGACAATTGGTGCACATCTAGAGAGAGGGCAGGCCTCTAAAAGGGGTGTGCCAGAGCCTGTTTCAGAAGAGGAAGAGGATGTGGCTTTGTAAATGGTTGCTATAGAAACACTAAATGCTTGTTACATTATAATACATTAAATTGTCATTCAGAGTTGTTTAAAAAAAATGCTTCACGTATTTTCTCATAGTACAGAAATGATTTATTTAAACAAACACACGTAGGATACTGCTTGGTCTGCAGCTTTGAGGGAGCAATGCCTCCACGAACCATAGTGAAGTAATGGCAGTGATTTTTTCCCCCCATACATTTCTTTATTGCATGTGAACATAATATAAGACAGTGTTGACAAGTATTCACAGTATTGACGCTTCGCTTCCATGGTAAATATTATCACCAATAAAGTAATGGATGGCACTTTAGAAATGAAGAGTAGAGAATGAATATCACATTAACTTCTATAACTATAAATAAGCAGACTATATGGGGGGAGTCGGAGGAGGAAGAGGAGTTCCTAACTTATATGTCCCCTCAAACCTCCCTCCAATACTATTAGGGAGAGATGTCTGTGCTGAAAAAGGAACAGTCCTGAGGTACCCTGGGAGATATGGTAATGGCTATACAAAGTATATTTAAATAAGTCACAGCTCCTAAAATATATATTCTTAAAACCAATCAGTTTAAAGACCCTTGTGATGACGGAGGTACTAGTGTCAGACCCAACAGGTTTAGAGTAGAAGAATTGGAGACAAATGGTGCTCAAATATAAGTGTATGCACTGCACATATTTTTTCTCATAAGCATCATTGAAGCATAAGCTAAGGCCCCGGTCACGATGCTGTAATGCGCGCTCGCGCTTTTGGCGGCGCGTTCAGCCGATTCCCCGGTCTGCAGCTCACTGCAGGAGCAGAGACCTGTGGGGGGCATGGCGGAGGAGTGACGGGGGCGCGGCCATGACGTCACCCGGCAGATTCGCCCTCATTGGCTGAACCGCCGGGGGTCGTGCCTAATCGCTCGACGCGAGTCCTGCTCTCAATTCTATTGAGAGCAGGAGTAGCTCTCGATCGAGCGCTGCGGCCCCCCCCTCGCAGCGGGCCCGGCGCCATTGCGGGGAGGGCTCTCGTGCGCACCGCGGACGCTGTAGTAGGCAGCGGGGGCAAGGCCTAAGTAAGCACACTGCAATCATCCATTGAATTAAATGTCCCTAAGCTTGAATAGAGGGACAAATGACCTAGTGGTGTCCACTTGACCACCACAGCACATGGCCTTTGTATATGAACCCCTCTTTAGACAAAACATCCCCTATAATAGGACAAAAGGTAAACATATAAGGGCTGAAGCCCATTACCTGCCCCTGGGGGTAGCTAAAATGAGTGCAGTGTTCCGGAGCGTGCAATCCTGCAGAGTAGAGTCAGCAACAAGCAGTGCAGAGCAAAGGAGCACAGCAGCAAAAAGATTTTTTTCCAAAGAAAAATAATAACAGGGCAACTCCAATATAAAAATAGAAGGTATTTAATCCATCAGCTCACACAGGATGAAACGTGTTTGGTGCGTTTGTTTCTTTCACTTTTTGTGAGCTGATGGATTAAATACCTTCTATTTTTATATTGGAGTTGCCCTGTTATTATTTTTCTATGGAAAAATCTTTTTGCTGCTGTGCTCCTTTGCTCTGCACTGCTTGTTGCCAACAGGTTTAGAAGCCACAACCCTGTCATCCAGGGTTTGGGGGGAAATCGCAATTCCTATCTCGCCTGCTTTGAGGTGGTGAGGGAAAAAAAATATGAATTGTTTGGAAGTGATTTTTGCTTTTTGCAGTTTTCGGAGCGAATAGAATACAGCGAGTTTGCAAAAAAAGCGATTTTGGTCATGCCGCCCGGATTTGCACTGCCAGAATGAAAAAACTTCTGGGGGAAAAAAAAAAGAGCCCTTTTCGCATGGTTTGGACATGTGAAAAGGGCTTACATATTAGCAAAACATGCAAATGTGTCACAATTTGGAGCTACCAGAATAGGCCCCCTCTATCTTGACCATTAAGGGGTTACATGTGGGTGATGTGTTGTTTTTTTTTTTCAACTTAAATTTTTATTGGTTGCTCACATAGTTTACAAACATAGTGTGTTCATATACATTACAGAATAGATTACATTTCCCAACCAAGGCCGAGTTTCCGTGATCCACGATCACGATAAGCATCCCAATTTACAGGAAACACAAACAGGACGTACTAGGTGAACAAAAAGACAAACAAAAATGACAAACAAAAAAAGGGGGGGGGGATAGGGGAAGGTGGGAAGGGGTGCCTCAGCTGTAACTCTGCCGGATATTCTGTGTTCACTCATTCGCCGGGTCTGCCGTGGGGAATACTCCCCTGCCACGCTTTTCTCTCATGGTGGTGATGTGTTTTTAAACATTTTTAAAAAATCCAAATAACAATTTTTAAACATTTTTTTTAAAAGTTGGTATGTGAACACCGTGAGCCGAGACTCGGGTGGGGTTTCATTTTATCTGGCTTTTGTCCCATGTGACTGTGGAGGTTACCTAATGGGGCTCCGGAAGCTCCCATTGAAATCGGTGTGTTCAGCACAATCTCAGTTCAAAGAAGCAATTCAACCTACTTGTGTGTTCTGAGGGGCCAACAGGAAGGTCTCCTTATTGGCTGACCGGTTAAAAGCCCAGGAGGCAACAGTGGGAATGAGACCGATGAGCATCAACAACGGGTCTGTGGAGCAGAAAACAGCACGGGTTCGTTCCGGAGAGCCGACCGGTTTGAATTTTCAGTTAAAAAAAAAAAAAAAAAAACTTTTTGAGGGGAAAAAATTGAATATTTCATCTTGATTTCTTCCTGAAACACTGAGACATCAGAGGCATTTTCAAATAAATATTTAAAGAAAAAAAAATCACCTAAAATCACTACTGTTTGTGATTTTTTTGCTCTTGAGTTGTTCTTTAGGAATTAGCAGCACTGCTAGTCTTTAGAAATGGAAAGCAAAGTCATTATGATGCCTTATTTTTTTTTTGTCAGCATATTACTGCACTACACAACAATAGAGATGTAAATTCAGCATTGTAGAAATGATGTAAGCAAAAGAAATAATGGCAAGATAACGTGCCAACACAGAAACTTACAGTGGGCCCTGCTCACAGGCTTTTATACACGCTCGTTAAACATTTAAGGAGCCGCACACTTTTTTTTTAATGTTTCCACAAATCAAAGAGAAGACTGCGCAAGGTTTGTTAAAAGTTGACATCAGCAACATTAAAGCCAACAATTAATATCCAGTGCGACGCCTAAAGCCACTTTCTGGCACAGGATTCACACCTTGCAGCCTATTCACTTGAATGGTCATTAGGAAGTTTTTAGGCCTTGTAATGTTTCTTATGGTCTTGCATTTCATTGTTGGTAAATATAGGCACGGGGGCTGTAAAACTGCTGTCCCGCTATCCCCCACCCCCCCAGAATATGTGTTTAACCAATATAATGTTAGTATCTTGTCCAGGGGCGGATTTGAAAATCTGCCACCCCTAGGCACTTAGCGGTGGCGACCGCCTCCTCGTTCTGAATCGCAGTGTCAAATGGCGTTGCCATGGTAAGGCGTCATCATGACGTCTTTTAACACTGCGATGTCGTGGTGACGGCTGCAAAGGAGGAGGCCGCCACAGAGAAGTGCCTTCGCATCAGGCCCGCATAGGCCAGAGAGCATGGCAAATGTATATGGGGGCGGACATTTTTGCCTCCCCCAAATTTTGCCGGCCTGGGCCTAATGGGAAATTCGCTACTGATCTTGCCCCATAAGCAGGTCCGGCCTAAAACAAAACAACATAGTATTATAAACCATGATTTTCCTAAACGATAGCATCTGAGGTTACCATTGTGTAACGGTTTTTCCAGGCCCACCCAATCTCACATTGGCCCATGTGGTCTACTGGCCCCATTACATGTATGTATGTCGTGTGGTGCACCTGCTGGCTTACAGGACTCCTGAGTCTCCCGCTGGGTTGGAATGGGGATATCAGCATGACAGGCATCTGAGGTAGTGGGGATTGAGTCCTACTCACATCTGATGCAGTGCCTCCACCTCATCAGGATCTCTGCGGCCGCAGGGGGATGTGTCTGAGGACCTCCTCTGTGGTGCCTCCTTCTGTGTAATGACTCCACACATACACAGCAAGGGTTTGGTGAAACTGGGCATCTTTATTGACATCATCACGCAGACTGCCCCTCACAGCGGTCGTCCTAGCCGCTCATCTCCATTTGTTGCTTCTGCCTCATAAGCGTGGGATCACCTCTCCCTTTAAGGGAGATCACCCCCTGTGTCAGATCCCTGAACACAGAGTAGGGTATGCTATCAGTTGAATCTGACAGCCTAACTGCTGCAGACACTTCTTTAACCTTGCATTCTTAGAACCACTGTTTAACCATCTTTTGAACTTGAACTCCTGGATTCAACAACTAACTTTAGGCAGTACTGTGTCTTATATAGACTCAGAAAATAGCCACACCTCTTGTGTCACTAATAGTGGACACAGAGCATGTTACCACTCCCCTTGTGTACATATGACACCTCACCAGGGTGTGAGGGCAAACCTCCATGATTGATGCTGGCAATCCTGCATACTTACCAGGTTTTACTACCAGCATGAGAGAGAACTGTACACCATTTTTCTACATGGCTACAATTGTAACATTTAGGCTGCACTGGGTGCTGGGGAAGGCTACCATTTTAATCTTTTGGACATTTAATAATTCAGAAGCTTATTTCCTGAATGGAGCATCGCATTTTAGAAATCTAAAACGACATTGGAGCAGACTAGAGAAGATCTCTTAAAGTAAGAAGGGAAAACATACGGTTGATCAGTGCAGACTGCTGCTTTAATCTCCACCCTTTGAATGCTGGAGGGGTCGGGTGCCTCAGTGCCACGGCCCCTCCGGCACAATGTGGCCACAGCAGCCATTTTGCAGCAAACAGAAGTAGGAGAAACCCTTTCCCCTTGTTCCCATACTGTTTAGATCATTTCCTGCACCCCATGGAAGCGCAAAATGCAATCTAACGCGGGAAAAAGAAACAGCCATTGCAGCACGACAAAGTCACTACATCATGGGCCCCTCTCCTGGACTGCCATTCTCCATGAGGTTATGACTACATCCTTAGGCACTTAAAGGGTTAAGAACAAAATGGATACAGCAAGGAAGTTCTGCAACTTTAGCTGCATTTGGGGTGGCAGGTTTTGATTAGCTTTAGCACGAAGAAAATTACAAATGTGGTTACAAATCTAGTTATATCCCTTTTGGATCTCACTGTTCGTACTTTACTACTGGAAGTATTGGAGGAGACTGGCATGGGCTTTCTAACGTCTAAACACACAGTGCCTTAGTCCTGCCCAACCATTTTAAATGAGGGCATGTTTTCTCAGATATATAAATTTCTGATACTAAGAGTAATGAAGGGTATGTGTAGTGTAATGTTAATATGTTGGCAAATCTTATTTTAATGAAGTGTGTCTTTAAACATCTTATCTAAATAAGTAGACTCTTAGAACTCCTTAACAAAACAATTATATAACTGTTGACATCCTAAGCTAATAATATTTCAATTCAAATTAAACGTTTATAAAACCAAGGAGCAGGAACCGCAAACTGCCCTTTAATCTTAAAATGTTAATTTGCTTTGGTTGTGTGATTCCTGTTTATACAGAAGGCCATTAACACAAAATACAGTACTAGGTTATCCCATGACCTGGCTCATCAGATGATACGTAAAAACATTTATTTTTTCTGGTCTTCCCAGCCAGGCCTTCTTATTTCGTAGGTGTTGTTTTAAGTTAGATATAAACTTGGAACAAATCTGATGGCTTTGTTTTCTTTCACTGACTGTTTCTCATGGAAGAGCAACACACACTTCTAAACCACAGTATGTATGTATAGCCATTTCATTTCCATGGTTCATTCAGTTACATAAGCTTGAAAAAAGACCTATGTCCTTCAAGTTCAACCGATGTTGGATGCAGCCGACAGATTCTTATCCTATATTTGTAGTTGCAGTTTGTCGAGTAAAACGACGAAAAAAGCTCCAGTTAAACATCATCCAATAATGTCTCATAAGGAGAAAAATAAATTCCTTCCTGACTCCAGTAATGGCAAGCAGATTTCTCCCTAGATGAACATACTTCCTAATGTTTATTATTGGATATATACCTGTATATCTTTCTTTCTAAAAAGATGTCCAACTTTTTTTTTTTAAAGTTATTTATTGTATCTATGTACCATCATAGTCTCCATGGGTAATGAATTCCAAATGTTAATTTCCCTTACGGTACCCACTTTCCTTTGCTGCTGGTGAAATCTCCTTTCTTCCTAGCTGAGGCTGCGCTTATAGCGACGGAGACGGCGACGTCACCGCCGTCGCGTGCACTTATAGTAAGCGCGACACAACGGCTTGGTCGCGATCGCTGGAAGTCATCTCAATTTGATTTTCCAGCGACCGTTGTCTGACGTTGCCGGCACTATAAGCATGGCCTTAAGGTATGACACTGTGTCGTTTGTACTACCCTTGGGATGAATAGTTCTTTTGAAAGTTCTTTGTATTGACCCCGAATATATTTGTATATTGTTATCATATCCCCTCTTAGACACCTCATTTCTAATGTAAACAAATCTAAATTACAGTGGCGGCACGCTTTATTCTAATGCGGCCGCCACCGCGTTGTGGGGAAAGCCGCGATTAGCCGGCGGCTCGTTTGGGGATATCCCTGGTGCGTGCCGTGCGTCACTCTGGCACCGTTCACGCGTTCCAGGGTTCCCCGGCATCCCCGAAGCCTGCAGGGGAAGGGGGAAGGCTGGCAAAGCTGCGCGCAAGCCAGGGGGAGCAGCCAGGGGTTCGGGGAAGGGGAGGTTAGCATTTTTAATAAACGCGCCGGGAAGGGGTAGATGCGGCTCGCTCGCGACTCCGTTTTGGTGCCAGCCGGGCGGTAGCCGAAAAAAGCCCCGTTCATAACGGGCAAATGTTAGAATTAACTGTGACGGTGCAGTAGCTAGTCTCTCCTCATAAGTCAGATTTTTCACCCCCTTTTTATGTGTTTTTTTTTAATGTGTTTTATGGAGTGGTGCCCAAAACTGTACTCAATATTAAAGGTGTGGTCTTACTAATATTTTATACATTGCCAGAATTATGCTTACTTCCCTTCTATCCATTCCTCGTTGAATGTAATATAAAATCTAATTTGCCTTTGCAGCTACTGCCTGACATTGAGCACTATTGCTAAGCCTGCTGTTTACAAGCACTTCTAAATCCTTCTCCATCACAAATTGACCTAGTTTTGTCCCATTGAGTTTGGAAGTAGCTTGTTTCACAAATGATAAACCTTTCATTTATCTGTATTTAACCTCATCTACCATTTACCTGCCCAAGTTTCCAGTCTATTCACGTTCTTCTGGAGAAATATTACACCCTACTCTGATTTTACTACCTTACACAACTTAGTGTCATCAGCAAAGATGGAGACTTTGCTCTCTATGCAAACTTCAAGGTCATTAATAAACAAGTTTAAAAACTTGGGTCCCAGTACCGATCCTTGAGGTACTCCACTCACTACTTTAGCCCAACCTGAATAGGTTCCATTTATAGCAACTCCTCTATCAACTTGTTTATTTATCCTTCAACCAGTTTTCAATCGAGATGCAAATATTTTTACAGAGACCAATTTGCTTTATTTTGTACACTAACCCCCATGTATGCAACCGTATCAAAAGCCTTTGCAAAATCAAAGTAGACCACATCAACTGCATTACCGTGGTCTAAATTCCTACTTACCTCCTCAAAGAAATGTATACAGTTAGTTTGGCATGATCTATCCTTCATAAATCCATGCTGACTATCTTATACTATATTAGTGAAAGCACTGTATGTTTGCCTGCCTGCCTGCCTGCATGCATGCCTGCCTGCTGGATGTCCGGTGTCCCTAGCGGCAATCTCATTGGTCCCTTGGCCCGCCCGCCCGCCCCCGCACACCTCTCATTGGCCTCACACACTCACACCACCCCCTTGGCCCGCCCCCCACACCTCTCATTGGCCTGAGGCGGAGTGACGGGCCAAAGGTCCAAAAAAATAAATAAAACACACACACACACACACACACACACACACACACACCTCTCTCCCCTCTCCAAATCACCTTTTCCCCCTCCCCAGCGGCATCACCTCTTCCCCCTCCCCAGCGGCATCACCTCTTCCCCCTCCCCAGCGGCATCACCTCTTCCCCCTCCCCAGCGGCATCACCTCTTCCCCCTCCCCAGCGGCATCACCTCTTCCCCCTCCCCAGCGGCATCACCTCTTCCCCCTCCCCAGCGGCATCACCTCTTCCCCCTCCCCAGCGGCATCACCTCTTCCCCCTCCCCAGCGGCATCACCTCTCCCCGCTCCAAATCACCTCTCCCCGCTCCAAATCACCTCTCCCCGCTCCAAATCACCTCTCCCCCCTCCCCGCTCCAAATCACCTCGCTTCCCGCAGCTGCCACGCGGCGCGTAAGATGGCGGACCCCCTTCCTCCCTCGCGGCGCCGAGTCAGACGGTGGCGGCGCCCGGAAGTACAGGTAGGTGTCGCTCCCCACCTCCGGCGCCAAACGGAACTGAGAAAGGGCGCATCAACTGAGGTGTGTGTGTGTGTGTGTGTGTGTGTGTCACTGTCCACTGCCCCCCCCTCCTATCCACTGCCCCCCCCTCCTGTCCACTGCCCCCCCCTCCTGTCCACTGCCCCCCCCTCCTGTCCACTGCGTCCCCCTCCTGTCCACTGCGTCCCCCCTCCTGTCCACTGCGTCCCCCCTCCTGTCCCCCCTCCTGTCCACTGCCCCCCCCTCCTGTCCACTGCCCCTCCCCCTCCTGTCCACTGCCCCTCCCCCTCCTGTCCACTGCCCCCCCCTCCTGTCCACTGCCCCCCCTCCTGTCCACTGCCCCCCCTCCTGTCCACTGCCCCCCCCTCCTGTCCACTGCCCCCCCCTCCTGTCCACTGCCCCCCCCTCCTGTCCACTGCCCCCCCCTCCTGTCCACTGCCCCCTCCCTCCTGTCCACTGCCCCCCCATCCTGTCCACTGCCCCCCCCTCCTGTCCACTGCCCCCCCCCTCCTGTCCACTGCCCCCCCCTCCTGTCCACTGCCCCCCCCTCCTGTCCACTGCCCCCCCCTCCTGTCCACTGCCCCCCCCTCCTGTCCACTGCCCCCCCCCCCTCCTGTCCACTGCCCCCCCCCTCCTGTCCACTGCCCCCCCCCCTCCTGTCCACTGCCCCCCCCCTCTTGTCCACTGCCCCCCCCCTCCTGTCCACTGCCCCCCCCCTCCTGTCCACTGCCCCCTCCCTCCTGTCCACTGCCCCCCCCTCCTGTCCACTGCCCCCCCCTCCTGTCCACTGCCCCCCCCCTCCTGTCCACTGCCCCCCCCCCTCCTGCCCACTGCCCCCCCCCTCCTGTCCACTGCAGGAAATGCAGGGGGAGGAATCCATGCCTTTGAGGCGCCCCCCCCCCTCCCTTTGACGCCCCCCCCTCCCTTTGACGCCCCCCCCTCCCTTTGACGCCCCCCCCTCCCTTTGACGCCCCCCCCCTCCCTTTGACGCCCCCCCCTCTCCCTTTGACGCCCCCCCCTCTCCCTTTGACGCCCCCCCCTCTCCCTTTGACGCCCCCCCCTCCCTTTGACGCCCCCCCCCCTCCCTTTGACGCCCCCCCTCCCTTTGACGCCCCCCCCCTCCCTTTGACGCCCCCCCCCTCCCTTTGACGCCCCCCCCCTCCCTTTGACGCCCCCCCCTCCCTTTGATGCCCCCCCCCTCCCTTTGACGCCCCCCCCCCTCCCTTTGACGCCCCCCTCCCTTTGACGCCCCCCCCTCCCTTTGACGCCCCCCCCCTCCCTTTGACGCCCCCCCCTCCCTTTGACGCCCCCCCCCCTCCCTTTGACGCCCCCCCCCTCCCTTTGACGCCCCCCCCCTCCCTTTGACGCCCCCCCCCTCCCTTTGACGCCCCCCCCCTCCCTTTGACGCCCCCCCCTCCCTTTGACGCCCCCCCCTCCCTTTGACGCCCCCCCCTGCCTTTGACGCCCCCCCCTGCCTTTGACGCCCCGCGCGCACACACTGACTGACTGCCGCACGCACGCACACACTGACTGACGCGCACACAAAGCCTGACTGACGCACGCACACACTGACTGAGGCACACACTGACTGTGTGTGCGTCAGTCAGTCTGTGTGTGTTTGTGTTTCTGCCTCAGACTCACTGACGCGCGAGCAAACACACAGTGACTGACGCACACACGCTACATGAAGCTGTAAAGGAGGGAGGGAGGGGGGGGACTGGATTGATGTGAATGGGGGACAAACAGAGAGAGGGGGGAGGAGAGAGAGGAACGGGAACATTACATCCCGGGCAACGCCGGGTCTCTCAGCTAGTTACTAATAATTTTGTTATCCATTAGGTATTCCTAAATATTATCCCATACTAAACCTTCAAGTAGCTTCCCCACTATTGATATCAGGCTTACAAGTCTGTAATTCACTGGTTGTGATCTACTTCCCTTTTTAAATATTGGCACCACGCCTTCTTTGCGCCAATCTTGTGGTACCGAGCCGGTGGAAATGGAGTTCGGATATTAAATGTAAGGATTTGGCTATTTAGGAAATTAGCTCCTTAAGAACTCTTGGGTGCATGCCATCTGGGCCACGTCCTTTATTTACTTTCATTTTATCAAGCCACCTATAACTTCTTCATCAGTTAACCAAATGTTCGTTAATATACTTTCCTGCTGTTGCAATATTTTTGCAATTGATTTCCTCCCCGGTAAATACAGAGGCACAGAATGTATTTAACGCCTCTCTGCCTTTTCCTTATCTCCAATAATTTGCCTTCCCATCTCACACTGAAACAGTCCTATATTCTCTTTTCTAATCCTATTTAGGTACTTGTATTACTTTTTAGGGTTGATCTTACTTTCTATTGCAATCTTTTTTTTTTTATTTTTTTTTAGTTACCTTTTTTTGCTAATCTGGTTGCCCTTTTGCAAAGTGTTACATTCAATATAATTCTGATATGATGCCTCCGTTGCCCCACGCCACATGAATTTATATACGCACCTGAGAAGCTTGATACCGCAGGGCTGCTCATGTACGTTCTTAATACCGCTTGGCTACTGTTAGTATGGATACAGTGAATATTTCAGGAGTTCTCTAACTTTGCACAATCCATTGGTTCATTGGCTCAAAAAATGCACCTAGTTTTACAGTGACTTCACTTTTGATAGCAGCGAAAATGAAATACTTACATGTACAGTCTATGATACTGAGGATACATTTCTAATTAGAAAAAAATTCCACCTCCAAAGGTTCAAATTGTAATTGTGATTGGAGAAACCCCCTAAAAATGTACAAGCTCTGCAGCTGTTGGCGGAAAAACTTGGGTTTCAGCAGCTAGGCAATAGTTAACGAAAAGTTCATGGTCACTTATCAGCCTAATTAAGTATTTGGAGAACAAATTAAATTTATGGGATTGATTTTTGTTTTGCGGAAACAAGATTAGACCCCGAGATGATTTATTTATTTTTTCAAATAAGTAAAATATATATTTTCTTTAAAAAAAACAAAAAAAAACAACACTTTCCCCCCCTGAATAACCAACAATACCGGCCAATAGTCCACATAAGGAAGGTGCAGTCAATAGTTTATTCAGAATATTCTGCTGCCCTCCTGTTCTGCTCAAGGGCAAGGCAAAGAGGCGAGAATACTGGCCAGCTGCCAGCGGGGAGTTGCAATCATTCTCCTGGGGTTTATATGAGGAGTATCTGGCTTTTGTTAAAACTGAAACCGAAGTGGATATCATGCGTATGTAATTTTATTGCAACTGTTCCTTTTTATTGCAAGTGAACCAAGGCTACGCCAAATATTATGTAAAATAATAATGTTTGAGAGATTCTTATCATTATAATGGTAGCAATAAAATAAACGCTACTCCGTTCAACAATAGATTGCTGATCATTCTATAATTATGTTCACATAGAACAATATTACATAATGCATTGGTGGAATTTACCATGCAAACACATACTATGGATGAGTATAGTTAGTGAGAGAGAGAAGGGTTTATTCTTTTGCTTTCTGAGCTGATTCTCCTATGGAAACGGTACACAAAATGAATGATCGACAAGGGGAAAAACTATTTTGTTGCGGTTATAGTGACCACGATGCTTAACCTTGGTGCCCCTTTATAACCCATTATCCAAATACTAGGACTTTGAATTTTCGTCACGGTCTTTTAAATGCCTTTTCAATTCCTTTACATGGTATTCAGATAGAGCAGATGTTATTACTCCCAATAACGCATCAATGCGTGCGTTTATCTTGGTGGCTATTGTTTTCGATAGCAATAAGGCCGTGCTTATAAGCGTGCGACGGGTGACGTCACCTGCAAAAGTTATAATTTAACTTTCCACGATGTCGCTGGCGACCTGCCCATTGATTGGTTCAGAAGCTGTCACATGTGGCGACAGCCTCTGAAAAATCAAATTTTATCGGCTTCAAGAATTTGCGTCTCTCCGTCGCGTTGTGCTTACTATAAGCGCTTGCGACGGCGGCAATGCTTTTGTTTTCAGGTGACGTCGCGTCGCCGGCACTATAAGTGCAGCCTTACTGTTACATAACGCTCCAGGGTTAACAGGAGCAGAAACGTCTGCAACATCTGTATATTGAACTAGTAGAAAACATTACATGAAGTTTACATGTTAAATCAATTTGAATGGTGAAACACATCTTATTTGCATTAAATTATCAAATAAATGTAGTTCTTGAACTGTGCTATTTTTTAAAATTTTATTCCTTTTTCATCAACCGTGCTTTCTACACCTGGTTTATTTATATATACAGTAGATAAATAGATGTAGAGGTATCTGTACCGTGTTAGCTGAGTTTAATAATCAAAAACGAATGGACGATGCCGTTCTGTGGCTAATGAAATGCTTTTATTTTGCGAGTTTTCGAGATGCACATCTCTTCTTCCGGCGGTGTTACAATGAATGAAGCCAAAAAAGGGGTTTTACTTTAAAACAGTGCATATATCTATATTATTTTTTTTCTTTTTTTTCTTTAAGTGGACGGTGTTGTTCACTCATGAGACCTGTGTGGATTACACATGCAGACACTTCTGTGATGGAGCCCTGGCTTGTCATCTCCTGCGCTGTGTTCTGCACAATAACCTGTAAGTGTACAGTATGTTTAAAGTTACGCAGCCATACAAGAAGCAAACATATCTCAAAGTAGTCTATAACTGTAGTTGCTTAGTAACAGCGTATTATTGCAGAGAAACAGTGCATCTTGAGCATCTGTCCCGGAAATCTATTATGTGATGCTGCATATTCTAATAGTTTACGCCATTTTTCTGTTCTTTTGTAGATATTCTGTAGGGCTTTCTTTTGTAAATTCTGTCATTTCTATGTAAGGTTCCATAAATAAACTTCTCTCTCTTTTTATTTTTAACATGGGTTGAGAAAAACCTACTTCCCAAATGCCTGAGCGCTGTATGAAAAAACTCTTGCAGCATTCCCATAACATCATTTCAATCTGAACCGTGGAAACTAGTTAGCATAGAAGTGCTAGCGTTGCCCCGAAGTTTGGGTACTCCCAATTTGTAGGTGCTTCCCAAACGGTTTTGTTTTTTTGTAATTTGATTTTTTATTCAGGTAAGCCGGCCTCGTATAATATATATATTTTTTTGTATAGTGCTGTACATAGGAATTTTGCAGGCACAATTAGGCCCTGCCCACATGAGCTTGCAATAATTTTTTTGGTGCCTGAGGCACAGGGAGATAGTGACTCTCTCAAGCTCACAAGGAGCCGACATCGGGATTTGCACCAGGTTCCCCCCCCGTATGATGGGTTTAAGAGTCTGTGCCTTACTCACTGAGCCACTTCTTCACAGCCCTACAACGTGCTAATGAATATATCATTGCAACATACATTTTGATACACATGAAAAAATATAATTTTGTAAAAGTTCTCCTTTATTGCGGCACATGTTGATGATTTAAATGCGGCCTCCCAAATATCAGACCAATCCTCCTAGCGTAGATCTTTCTTTCATCACAGCATTTAGCCATCTTTAGGGCAGTCTTTTAATGTGTATCATTTGGTAACAGCTGGAGTGACCCCCTTTAAAAGCACCATTGTGTAAACAAAGATTTGTATAGGCGGTATTTGGTCTCTTGTGTAACCTAGAGATCTGTAGGTACCCCAGAAATTCATCTTTACATAAATGAAATTGAGAACAAAGGGAAAAATATAATATATCAAATATATCATTGAATTAGCTTTGATAGTGTCTAAAAATGTAGCTAAACCTGCACTTTTCCATGAAGCAAAGGCTCCCTGAATTGTATCAGGGGGAAAATCCAGATAATTACAGGTATATATAACTCTTCCAACTTCCCAGGCCCCAGACAGTTACCTATTGCTGAGGTGGAGGTCTGAGTCCTTTATTGATAACCACAACACCACACATAGCTGAGCTCAGAAAGGTGGGAACTAAATAAACAGCGTTTGTAGTATAACTGCTTTTAAATACCAGGTTCCAATACTTTAGAACAGGGGTGCGCAAACTGGGGGGCGTGACATTTTCTGGGGGGAGGGGGGCGCCCTTATAGAGGCCCCGTGCTCTTCCCCACAACATTTAAATTAAATGCCAGGGGACCGCGCGAGGCATCTGTATAGTCCCTTACCTGCTCTCTGCAGGGTCACATAACGTTGTGACGTCAGAAACGCCGGAGAAAAGGTAATGGGGGGAGTCGGGGGAGGGGGGTTGGAGGGGAACACAGGTAGGGGGGGCGCAGACAAAAATGTTTGCGTACCCTTGCTTTAGAAAACTGTGATCCTCAGCAAAGGATCACTACACATATAATACAGCTTATATCACAACACTACACATGAACACTGCGCGGGTGTATGTTAGTGTCAGTTAGAAGATAACCACCCAATCTTGGGTATATGGGCCTATGCAAATGGTGCCGTAACATTGTTGGATCTCTTAATGCACTAAAATGTAGCAGGCCTGTACTTTGTAAAGGTGCATCAGTACCCTCCAACGGCGATCGACACTCTTGAGCTTTCCGGAGCGGATCTGCTGGGCCTTGCTGTACCAGGTACTGCTCTCCTTTCAGTGGATATCAGCTCTCTCTCAGCAGGACTGGCCCTGGATCACAGTTGATCAAGCATGAAGGCATTCAGACTTGTGCGGCTCTAACTCCATGTGTCATGGCCGCCCCTCTTAAAGGCTCCTCTCCTCTTAGTCCCACCTCTTCCACAGCATTTTGTCATTGGCTGCTATTTGTCCATTACCAGTCCCATACCCATAGCACACTGGAGAGGACCCCTGCCAAGGGGAATGTGTTACTCATCACACGGGGGGTTACATATATACTGGTGTTAGTGGGGAGGAATATTTGGAAAGATTATAAATTGTTCTGTCAAACTGTCTTCTCGCTAAACATATTACTGTAGGTAAAGTTCTGTTAAAAAAAAAAAAAACAATTGCCTCCGAAGCATTTAGTTAAAATACAAACTAAATGTGTAAAAATAATGTCAAAATTACTTTTTCCTGCATTTTATTTAATCTATTAATATGATCAATACAAACTGCACATTTAGTTCCTAAGTGAGCAGCACTAATAATTGTGGTTCTTGTGCTATGGTCTCGGCAAAATATTGGGAGCAATGGCTAAATCTTACATTAGACACACCTGCTAGAGTTTGATTTCTCGAAACCCCTTAAGCACATATCTAAGGGGACAGAGCTCTTGTGTATTAGCCTCATATTAAACTTCCGAAACTAAAGGGGAGAAATGGTGTTGTGTATTTATTTAATGCTCAGATAAAGTAATGAGGCCTGAAATGAATTGTGAAGGAGCTCGAGTGCCAATGAATCGATCAATAACAGAGAAAAAAACACATTTATTGCAGAATGAAAGACATACTGAAACCTTCTCAAATATAGGCTAAAATATAGGCACAACATTTTCTTTGCTAGTGGGTATATTTTATGCTCGTGGAGCTATCCAGAATGAAATGTAAAATAAAATGAGATTATTAGCCTTAATCCTCCTTAAGAGTCTGGCAGTCATCTTTGTTTTGTGATGTTATTTATCACACTGAAAGACTGCAGTGGTTTTTCGGTTCATTGCTAGTCGCTCTTGGTCCTCCATTTAGGGTGGCAGGAACCCATCTGCCCCCGCCCCCGCCTCCTTTACCTGATATTTTACACCTGCGAAGAAGAGGATATATTTGTGCTGTTCCAGGGGAAGCAGAGTTTAAAGCGTATTTGTGTAGTGAATCTCCATTCATTTCCAGCCTTTCGTGTGTCATAGATCACACCTCAAAGAAGCTGACTCACTAACATTATTGCACATTTACATTTGTTAAGCTGCTTGAGGGAACACATACATTTTTAAACATTTTCACGTTGCATCTTATTATTCGATTATTATATACAGTGTTCGACAAACCTATACATTTGCTCGCCCCGGGCGAGTGGATTTAACCCCCGTGCGAGTAAATATTGGCCCAAGCAGCACACGTTTGGTACTAGGTGGCGAGTAGATTTTTTTGTGTGGCGAGTAGATTTTTTGGTGATTTGTCAACCACTGATTATATATATGTACTTTTTGAGATCTCCATAACAGGATCAATTTTTTTCTCAGAGCAGGTATTACATTGACTCTTTCACAGTGTATTTTTGTTGTCTGATGTGTTTGTGTTTACAGGCGTAATGAAAGGTTTCATTTTTTTAAGCAGCAATCTCCACAAGAACAGTGATGTTCTAATGATGTTTTTCTATTGGCCGCCTGAGCTCAGCAGCCATATTGCTACTTGCCTGAGACATCTAAGGCTGAGTCCCCGCTAGCGCTGAGCGGGCGGCGCTTGCGGCGGTTAATTACATATATAGATATATGTAAGTCCCCGCTCACGCTCTCCAAGCATGAGCGCGCTCAGCGCCAGCGGGGACTCAGCCTTAGGTTTCATGGCGGGAGAGAGTCCCTAGAGCCAGGAACAGTGCGCTTAAGCTACATACTGCAAAAAGAAAATCATTTGCTGAGAAATAATCAGCAGAGGTTGTGTTACATGAGTAAAGCTATTCAACTTTAGTAGCATTTAGCAAGTTGTTATGGAGTTGCACTAAAATAAGGTTTGCTATTAAGTAAAAATGTATTTTCTTACCCAAGAAGTATTCATCAGCAATTCAGATTTAGCTCTTTAAAAAAAATGCAACCTGTTCTGCTGCTTTATTTAGTTATACAGGATTGAAGCAGGGGGTCTCTGGAACTGAACCACTTTAATTTCAGCTTTCCGTGACCCCCTCCTTCCCGATATACCTCCGCAGCGGGTGCCGGTATCGCCTTCATGTTGAAATGTTCCTCGCCACGCCGGATAGTAGGAAGCCGCAAGGGGATGTGATGTCACGGTTTCCTATTGGCCTGTAAGACTCTGGACATTTAAAGCCGCCATTTTGCTATCCCCAACAATCCCCGTCATAGGTGCTTTCTGCAATGATACCGGCAACCTGTACGGAGGTAAGTATCTTAGGAAGCAGCGAGTCCCCAGAGCTGAAATGAACGTAGTTCTGCTCCAGAGTCGACCTGCTTCAATTCTATAAACAAACAAAAAGAACCGGTGTCTTGTTGTTTGTTTATACTGTTCTTTCTGATTTGCATCAATCAGTATTGTGCCAGGCAGCCTAGCCCACATTAGGGGTTTAATTTTCCTAAATAGGTTATATCACTAATTACTTCATTTTTAGCGCTTATTTCACACCACCCTTTCCTATCAGCTGCTTCAATTCTATAACAAACAAACAAAAAAGCTAGAAATGCAACTTGGAGTGCTACTTTAAACCCCAATTCCTCACAGCATATCAATAAATGACAACTGATCAGCCAATAAATACAGCATTTCTTAACGGTTAATAAGTTCATGCTTCAGGGAAAAAATGGTGAAGCCATTACAAATTTTATGTGATCATGGATGAATTATAAAGCATTTATTAGAAACTAAAAACTGCACGCCAGTTTTCCAACAAAATAGATAATCAAGAAGTTTACAAAAAAACAACCCTACTCAATACATTTCTAATGGGAGCATACCTTTAGACTGAGGGGTTAAATTCTCACTGTAAGGCTTAGTGCATCGGTTTTATTTTACAAGTAATTCCAGTAAGCTAATTCAAACTGATTAGTTCTGCACTCATAGTAACCACATGTCTTTCTATATTTAGCTATGATCAACAAGAGAATAAAAACTTCTTTAAAGCGTCCGTTTACAAAGGGAGACGAGTAACACTACATATGACCCACGCTGTATTCACTCAAGTAAATAAATGTTCCTGCGATTCAAAGAAAACGAGCCGTGCAAGTGCCAGACTGCCTGCGTTTGAAGTGATCTTCACATAGTTAAAAACGTCTGCAGTTCGGTTCAAAGCAGCAGTGTTTTCTTAAATGTTTGATGAGGATATTAAATTAACTCCGTGTCCTGGAGCCATCCACCACTACCGGAGATCTTTCAGATGGAAAAACGTGCACTCCTTATTGCGGGGACACATTGCCACTGGCAACTTCCGATCTGGCAACATCAAGGGAACTGGTTGCCCATTCGCAACTCCTTCCAGTGCCTTCCAGTGACATCGCGGTTACTTTCAGGCGCGATTTCACTTCGTTGCAGTGAGTCAGTTAGGGGGTTCATGCACCAAGTGCCGGCGCTCACTCCCATAGACTGGAATGGGAGTTAATGCCGCAAAGGGGGCGATAACCTGTAGCGGGGGCTGATGCAGGTGCCCTTCAGTGTTAGGCCCGGGCCATAGAGGGGTGAGGCGATCCGAACCGCGCTGACGCTGAGGCTCGCCTGCTGAAATCTGGGCGATTTCATGCCCATACAGGCGAGCCAGCAGGCGCGATCGGAGCCGGGGGGAGGTGGTTGGAGGCGGGGCAGTGACGTCGCTGGGCCAATCGCCCGCGACGCACTGACGTCGACACTGCTGTGCTGGGATTGGAGGTTTTCAGCCGACAGCACGCTGAAAAACAGCTTGGCGCTCGGCTGAAACCTCCATCTCGTCAGCACGCCTGCGGACACTCGCGTGAGCCCCCTCTCAAGGCATCCTCATTGAGGATGCAGGGGCTCAGCGCTGAGCGTCCGCACGGCTCAGCACGGCCTGTCCTTCTATGGACTCGGCCTTATGCAATGTATTGGAAACCATAGCTAATAAATAGACATGGTATAGCAGCACAGGGGGGCTGTTTTAAAAGTAGCTGACTCCTCCGGGAAGGAGATATATTAATATAGTGATAGATAGGTAGATCTAGAAAGCACGCTTGCCTACAAAGTCGTGAGATTAGATTAACCAGGGCTGAGAATATGACAAGGGTGATTTTGACCTCAGTGAGTCCCTGGAGGCTTTCATGAATCGGTTCATGCCAGAATGGGCACCATTGGCTTCCAGTGAGTGCCTCCACGTGATGGTTCAGCAGTGTGCACATTATCGTGGATGTTTTAGTATACAGGCAAATTATCATGTTCAGAACCTTTTTCGGCTGCAAAATGGGCTGAAGCAGCACCGGGGCTGTTATCCAGACCTATTTGTGATCTGACCACTTCGAGCATCATCGGTAAGTTTTGGTATCGAGCTGCCTTGGGCTTGAACATGATGTGATGCACGGTACAGTATACAGTGGTACACATGCTCAGTCTCTTGCCGAATAAAAATGAAGCGCAAGATCTGGCATTTAAAAGACGGAACATTTTCTTTTTATATATTGCCATCATTCACGTAGAACACCCGCTTTCTCTGTAGGCAGTGACAGTGTGGATGTGGGGGGGGGGGGGAAACAATCAAAATAGGTTTGTTATTTTGATATATTACAATTCATAGATTGCATCACATTTAGGGCACTGAACTTGCATGTCTGCCTTTAACAGAACCGCTTCTAGGTAGATGTTTTGATGCCGTTTTACTGCTTTTTGTGATGTGTGCTTCAGTTATTCCACATAAAAGAAAAGTAGAGATGTGTGCCAAAATAGTAAGATTAGGAAGAGTATGACCAGTATTGCAGCATGCCAAGCTGTTTCATGCTTGGCCATTCATAGTACTATACAGAAGAGCTTATAGTGACACACCCAGGTTTGGAGTAATAATGTATGCTCAACTTTTCAGTCCTATCATGCATCACACAAACAAGCTCTTTGTTTTTGTGATGCTTATTCTACTGTAAGTAGCCATGACAACTAG
This sequence comes from Ascaphus truei, assembly GCF_040206685.1. Taxonomy (NCBI): domain Eukaryota; kingdom Metazoa; phylum Chordata; class Amphibia; order Anura; family Ascaphidae; genus Ascaphus; species Ascaphus truei. The sequence goes on from NC_134485.1 coordinate 314,108,426, forward strand.
GTGTCTTGTCTTTCTGGGTGTAACCCTATGTTTGCTGCCCTAAGGGATACCTCTACATATTAATGAAGGACAATGCAACCTGATTTCTTAGTTTTGTGGAAGTTAATCGGCATGTATGGCATTTTTTGTTTAAAATAAAACATGTAATATGGACACCTATATAGCTACACACATACTTCTGCTCCTATATGTACATATCTATATATGCATACACATAAAATAATAAGAAGGTATGCATTTAAATATGAATTTTTATAGAATATATGTTTAATTGCAGTAAGGGTAATCGCACAAATTGTGTCTAATATAATAAAATAAAAATATATCAACAGTGAATAAAACACAAGATTATGTAGAACCCTTTGGTTATTAATTCAGTGTTGGTCCATCCAAACTCACATTAGGCCCATATTAGATGGTCATGTCCAAATAATAGTACGAGATTCAATGGGATCGGTTCGAAGCGTTGATCTGGGCATGGCAACGTGATGTCAATTGACGCCAGAGCCGAGCGGGGAGAGCAGGCAGGGGGCGCAGGGGGAGAACTTTGAGCACCCCTGCATTACGCCATTGAGTTATGAGATACTGATGACATTTTATTTTATTAGGAATGTACTGCAAATATGGACAGACCAAAGAAGAATATTGATAGAAGCTATAACTTACAATATTCTAGAATCAGGAGACTAGGTGATTGTTTGTTTGTGACCCATACTACTGTTTTTTTTTTTTTTTTTTAAATAAACAAAGACTTGGATGCAGCTGCGGGTGTATGTGTCATTGCTAAAATGATTAAAAATAGAATCAGACCAGATACTTGTAAAAAAAATAATAATGTGTAATATGTAAAAACAAATAGGTGCAACTAATCAGTAGACAAAATTGCTCAAAGTTCAGCAAATAAATTACAAATCAGGTTGCACACTCAAAAAGATCATTTATTAATATTTAAAAAACACTGTTTTGGTCCAAATCTGGATCTTTATCAGGGTCCAAAAACATTAACATGAAAAAAATATATTTTTATAAACTTATAATCATTGGACTTTGTCCGGTGTGACATCAGATCCCATAGTCGCGGGCGGCAAAAGCACGCAAACCAGCACCCACAGTGGTTGTCTAATCAAGCTGCTACATAGGACCCGTTTGTGGGTATTGAAACAGTAAATCTTTTTTTATGAGCATGGGGCACACAATATGTGAAACATAAGTTTATTTGCAGTCTGTTAAGATTAGATCACAGAGATCATTATTCTCTTCAACAACAAACTTTACCATCAACTCCAGGGAACAGCGATGGATGCTACCTGTACCCCCACCTACGCTCACATCTATTAAGAATGGTGGGAAGAAGTAAAAATGTTCAATCTATAGATTCTACACACAGTGTATAGAACTATGGATATGCTACTGTATATTGATGACGTGTTCATCTTATTGAATAGTACAGTGGATCTCTTTCAGGAGTGTGTGACAACTGTGAACAAAAATAATCATAATGTAAGACTGACCTCAGATTGATCCCCAGCAAATTACGTTTCTTGATCTCAAGATCGTGAAGAACAATGATGGTCTTTTACACACTGCTGTATATAGAAAGGAAACAGCCACTAATAGCCTTTTGAAGCAGGGCAGTCATCACTCCGTTCCCTCATTAAGGGAATTCCGGTAGGCCCGTTCCTAAGAATCAGGAGGAACTGTTCCACGGAACAAGAGTTTAAAGCTCATGCCAAATTAATTACTGAGAGGCTTGCTCAAGACATTTTATTACATGGGCCTACAAAAAGCAATCCCCAGAAGCACTGTGCTTTATGACAAACCAGCAATCCTAAACATCAATAAGGTACTGTAGTACGTCTAATAAATACATACAATAATCAATGGAATAAGATAAGGACAATACTAGCCAAACACTGGTACATCCTCTTGGAGGATACCGATTTGAAAGAAGTCCTTAATGAGAGTAGTAGACGTGCCAGAAACCTCAGATTATTTGCTTCATAGCCACTACACCTGATCTAGGAATGAAACTTGGCTACAATCTAAAACACAGGGGTCCTATAGATGTAGAGATTGCAAGGCCTGTAAAAACATGCTTCCCACCACAACCTGTTAGAACTGGAATAATAGTAGGCCTTTTGAGATTTGCAATTTCATAAATTGCAAATCAACTAGCGTAATATACATGCACGAGTATAAATGCGGGTCCACGTATGCATGGAAGACACAATGCCAATTACACAGACGCGTGTTAGCGAATATAAGTTAAATTCGGAATAGACTGGAGATACCAGTTGCCAAACATATTACTGAGATGCATAATGGCAAACTTATTGTTGTGACCTTCTATGAAATGGATCATATCCCTCTTGGGATTCGGAGAGGCGATTGGGACAGATCTGTGTATCCAGGTGGATAAACACACTGGGAACCGTCTCCCCATAATGGATAAGTGAAGCGTTTTCGTATACACCTTTTCATAGGACAATACACCAGATCATTTGTGCCTTAGCCGTACAAGGATTGTGAACATCAAGAAGACAAACCTGAATCATGAAAGGCTAAACCAATACTATTTTGGTCTCCCTTGTTTATACAACGAGGATATCAATTGAGACTGGTATTGACGGAGCGCATTTCTAATCTTTATTCATTCATTTTATTATGTATTTGGTTGTATACGGTAATATTTGACATCTATTCAGAAATCAAATATAGCGATGTATAAGATACCAAATATCCTGGGATGAATATATATCCGTTGAGGCACCTTTCAGCATAGATATCTGAATTCAAAATGAAAGAATGATCGCCTAAGTAATTAGTAACTTTATGAACACACATCAGGGTTTATGTGGATAATATAAATAATTGTGCTATTTACACAGCAAGGAGTTATGCCTACACCCTACCGTATTGTATATTGGGTGTTTATCATAGTACCAGTGATTTTATATTTAGTAAAGAAAATTTGGGGTATCAAACTATGCTTTTGAGGTTAATAATGTTAGATCACCATGGCAACTGAAACACTACAAACACCTCCGATTATCCGAGGGCACGCCCAACCCCGATAAAGCCCCGGTCAGGAGTGAAATGCGTTGTCATAGTGATGTCTTACCCCCCTGGGTAAGTGTGGATTTGTATGTATTTGGGGGTTGGGGGGGGGGTGTGTTTTGTTGGGGGGAATTGTGTGTGTGTGTGGGGCCAGGAGGGGAGGAGGGAATGAGTGTGAGGAGGCGTATTGATGGGGAAGAGAGAGAGGGGGGAGAGAGTGAGGGAGAAAGAGAGGGGAGTAAGAGTGAGTCAGGGGGTGGAATACATGGGCAGAGGAGTGAGCTCGCGAGGAGGTTTGAAATGAGGGATGCTGGCAATAAAACTCTAGTCCTGGGCCCCTGGAAATCTGTTGGCGGCCCTGACTTTACTTATTAATTTGTTCTCATCTCTTACATTTTAAATTATTTTAATGAGCTTTCAAAATAATATAGTTTTCTTATTTTTATGCAAAAGATTAGGAGGTTTCTCATTCGAGTTCTCTATATAGGGCTCTGTCTTTCTTGGCTATATACTTAAATACTCAGTCGCACCTCTCATTCATTCATTCAGACTTATTAGATACATATCTTTCTAGTTTTTGTAACTAAATGACGCTACAAGCGCTCACATTATAGCCGGGAGGAGAGAAAGTCACATAATACTGTACACTGGATCATATTTGATCAGACAGTATAAACAATTTGGCAGTACGGATTTTAACAATAAAGTATGAAAACCAATATAAATAAATGTTGTTCCAGCCACTTTCAGTTAAAGAACAAGACAGGTATGTCACAAAAAGGTGCAGAATAGCTAAAGAACAGCATGACGATAGTGTGCAGGGGACACATGATAACTGGGGGCAGAAAATCTAATAAAGTATAAAAGGAACAGTAAGTGTGTCGCAAGCCCTGCGTTACACCGGACACCGCCAGTGATTGTAAGTGCATAAATAGATGGGTTTTTTAATGCTGATGTTTTTGCCCTGGTGAAGGTCCATACTTGGACGAAAACATTGATTTTAACATGTTAATAACTTATTTTCTCGGCGTGCACAATCTGACTTGTAGTTTCCTTTCTTCAATGATGCACAGAGCACAAATTTTAAAGGTACCAATGAGTATTTTTTAATTTTTTTTTTATAAATCTTGATTTCTTTTTTCTTGAGGTAAATGTTCTTTGCTGCAGTTTAATTTGCTGCTACGTTGCGTCTTACCATGTACATATACTTCAGTTGGCTTTGGGTCTGTGCATGAACATACTGTACTAGGTCACTTCAGCGACTTGTACAAGTACAACTTGAATTCCTGTCTATTAGCTGCAATCCCTGTTTTTCTTTTGTAATGCCAAGGTGCACCTGAGGCCTCTTGACTTCTCATATTTGAGAAGCATGTTTTGCAAGTAATTTTCTAGTCGTGGTTGTGTATGCTTAGAATAGCTCTTGATCGTTTATCAATGCCTTAATAAGGCTACCTGGGAAAAACAGTCCCTTGCACGCGTGAACTCTCGCGGCCCTTGAAAATTTAATTCTTCACTACATATAAAAAAAAGATTTTCCATTCTCTTTCTTTATTTTATTATTATTTTAGAAGATGGGAAATGGGGCTGGGTTATTTTTTCTTTTCTTTTGGTGTCCTTTTAGAAAATGTGTCACCTTTCCTTTCAGGTCAGTCTTCAATAGCGATGCCATCGTGACACATGTGCAAGTGCCAATTTTGAATTATTGGTCTCCCCCACTCCTCACGGTTTCCACTGTATTGATTAGGAGTTAAAGCTACATTGATTTGTGCCTTCCTGTGAAGAAGTTTCCCCTTTGACTAACTAACTACAACATTTAGTGCATTTACTTCTGCTGCTTTCACATTAGTTTGCCAGTGTATACATTCTCAGCGGTCTCCCTCTCTGCTCTGACACACAAACATCTAAAGAGGCAATCCAAGACGTTTTTTCTTCATTTTTTTCCCCCCACCATAGAAATGAAGCAGGGGGTCTCCAGAGCTGAACCCCATTAGTGTCATCTCTGGGGACCCCCTGCTTCCGGAGATACTTAACCTCCGTAGGGGGTGCTGGTAGCGACCCCAGGGTTCCCATTATGGCGGATTTTCACAGCTGCCTGGCCCTGCGGGCTTCCTATTTTCCCATATGATGAAGAAGCTAAAAACTGCAGAGATACTGGCACCCCCTTTGGATGCAAGTATCTCCGGAAGAGGGGGGGTCCCGTAGCTGAAATGAATGGGGTTCAGCTCTGGAGAACCCCTGATTCTAACTAGTATTACAAATTGAAGAACCAACAAAAACGGCTTCTTTAATACACTTCAGTTATATCGTGTCATGATTTTAATAATATTTTATTGTTCTTTGCATATTAGGAATGTTTGCAAAGTGCTCTGTGCTCCAACCATGCAAAATAAAAATGAAGCAACATTATTGGGCTGGAATTTGAACTGCTTCAAAGGCAGGTTAGATCTCCTTTGTCCTAAGGCAGGTCACTTTATCTCCTGGTGACTCAGGCACCAACATTTAATTGTACATGCTTGAGGACAGTGCTTCAGTGTACCCGCGACATTCTATGTACAGCTCTGTGTACATTGCCAACACCCTATAGGAAACGTGTTCTTTCCACTACAACATTACCGTAGCAGCACTTTCTGACTTCATTTGCTTGCATTGAATGGGGACACCTGCTAGTTTAAAATGTGGCAGACGACCTTCGAGAATTTTATTCTAAAACCTTAGGATTAGTTGAAATCCTCTTAAACAGGTTTTCTGAGGTTATCCTACTGTTGAAGATGGGAAATATAAGCTTTTGTAAGAAATGCTGTCTACAATTCATTGGTCCTGATTCTGTGCCCGACAGCCATTGAAGAGACGTATATACCAGTGCTATTAAGTAGTATCAAAATATTTATTGTCTAGCATATTTGACATTTTCTTCAATGAACTTTATATTTTGTTTCCCACTCGATACAATTCAGTCACTACATTCACAATTTTTTTGTTATAGAAGCAGCATTCCCAATGCCACATTTGTGCCATAAATGGTGGTGGAATGTAGACATGGCAGCGGGTCAAATGTTTGTTGGATGGGTTGCAGTGGTCATGACATGTTTTACACATGAAATAAAATATGTGGGGCAGATTTACAAAGGTCCGTTGCATGTTAACGCACCCGAACGAGCTTTAACTGCCATTGAATGAATTGGAAGTAGTGCCCATCGGGGTATGTTAATCCGTAACAAATATCTGTGTATCAGATAAGTCTTGGTTGATGATGGACAGCTCCAACGTAATTCGCCTCCTTGCACTATGAAATGTAGAAAACTCGTAAAAACAATGAAGACCACGGTTTGTTATGACCTTGGGCCAGTAATGCATTGCAATCCCATTCTGCCTGTGCTGTTGAGATGCTATTTTATGTAACCCCATACTATTGATACAACTCGGAGATGAAAATACAAGGCAAATTCTGTGTAGTTTTCCATATTTTCTTTCTATACTATATATTTCTGTAACTATTTGTTAGGCCTATCAGAGGACTTTTTAAAAAGTTTGCGCAAGTGAGACGAGGCTCAACTTTGGGAACATTTGAGTTTATATAGAACAGCTCTTGATCAAATCCTGCACACTTTTTTAGCTATTCGTTTAGTCTACAAAAGGCAGCAACCACATATTACAACTGGGGTAATACATTCATTGTCCTAAAAGTCATACTCCTAGAGTAAACTTTGAGCACAGGGTCAACAAGTCCGTATCTCCAACCCACACACCAAGTTTACTCTTGGAGTATGACTTTTAGGACAATGAAAAATTATTACAATTATGAATTTCTCCAAAGGGTTGACTAACTTTCAGCTTTTGATGTTCTTGCTAAAAGTTGCACCCAGCTGACAAACTTGTCTCCCTGGTCAAATGGTAATCACAAGGCTTTGGCAACTTGTTCACTGTCCATAGTTAAATAAATGAGCATCTATTCAGTTGGGTAACACACGGCTAGAGCGAGCTTCTTGAATAACAAATAGAACGGCAAATGTGTAATGACATGGAATTTGCACTAACCGTAACATTGGTTTGGTGAGCCCTGTGACCTAATGGAAACCCCAGCTACTAAACACTGTGCACTTTGGTTACACGGTCAGTGAAAGTTTAGTTTTTGTCCATTGTTTCAGCATTACAAGCGTGCAACAGAGCTATCCAGACCATATCCAGAATGAGTTCCCCTGGTGTATTTTTGTGTCCTGCAATGGCATTTTTGTAAGTGGTTTGAGAGACTGCGTGAGCTTCAGTTTCTTCCCACTGCTCCATCACTTGGCAAAATAAATGTTATAACACAGTCCTATTTAAGCTAATTATAAGCACTGCTGTCAGCTCTGTTTTTAATCAGAATGAATAATAAAATGGCTGTGTTGGTGACGGAATGAATGTTTACATATTTGCAGTGCGAGCTGCTTGATGTGTAAGGTATTACAATCCGTCTTTGACACGATGCTGTGTAACAATCTTTTGTAGGAGAAACGGCTTCTCTGTAGGTTCTTCTGGCTATAAGAGGCTGCGCTCAGCTTTTTCCATCGGCAGGGGAAACTCTATATATTTTTTTTGTATACCCTAGCTTATTTCTTTGAGTATATGTGTGCTAATGCTGTGCTTATTTGCTAGAGCCGTTTTAATGAATGTTTCTACACGATTTTGCTTCTTTTTACCCATTTGCTGAAAGCCAAGTTAGGAAGCGGCCGTTTTTGATTTTCCATTGCATAGTCACATTTCTGCTTTGTTTTCCTGAGCTGGCAAGAAAACCGCTTTATATAAAATCAGTAGCTTAGATATGTTTTTGTTTTTAATTAAAAAAAGAATAAATATTTGGGAAATTCTTCTCTTTATCTTCATTTTTTCTCTCTCGTTCTCCACTATAATTTTTAAACCTTGTTTGAGAGATTGTAGATGTTTTGTGGGTTCGATAGTTTTTTGTTAGGTCATATGCATGAGCGCTTAAAATTTCACAAGTTTCTTATTAACCTGTATATGCAAAAGGTAATGTCCAACAATATACTGTAGTTAAAGTCCCAAGTGCTCCAATTGAAGATATCACTAACTACACACCACCTAGAATTGTTCAAGACTAGTTTTACTTCCATCATACTGTGTGTGCGATCAGGATGATAAAAGCTTAAGCATATTTCCTTTTCAATTTTCTAGTGGTTAAATTAATGTTACCATTACAGTATGTGCGAGCCTGGAAAAAAACACGTTTTCTGCTCGTCTCGTTTATTCTGTTCATGCTGGCGTTATAGGTACGTGGGAAAATCCCAGTGGACCATAAAGGTGCATGTTGACGACATCTCCAAGAATGTCCAGAAATGTTAGGAACAGTAGACTTGGGAGACTGGCCCAATCTTTCACAGCAGTCTGAGTGTTTTTTCAGGGAGTCAGTCTGCTGTGCGTCTATCAGTGTATGTATACAGTATGTACATGGATAACGAATTCCCATCAGTGTACAGTACTGTATATGCGTGTATGAGTATGTATGAATGCTTTTGTAAACTCCCTATAATAACATCCACTCAGCTGCCCATCTTCCCCCTCTAACCTCCTATGGTCTCTGAGTCGACCACCTGTTCTACTCACTGCAATGGCCACTCCTTTGACCTGGTTTTCTCCCGCTTCTACTCTGTCTCTAACCCCTCTAACACACCCTTTCCGCTCTCTGATGATCACCTCCTAACCTTTAACCTCACTGTAACCTATGCACCTTTCACAACACCTACTTCCACATGCACATACAGAAACCTACATACCCAAGACCCCCTCCAATTTTCAACATCTCTACAGCCTCTCCTCTCTCCCATCTCTACCCTTTCCTGTCCCAACCTAGTAATCTCTCTATACAACAGCATGCTCTTATCAACCTTAGACAAGACTGCTCCCGCCACCACATGTCACCCTAGACAATCCAAGCCACAACCGTGGCACCCACATTTCATCCGCTACCTCCAACTGCACTGCGGAACTTTACTGGAAGAAATCCCGCTCTAAAGCAAACTTCCTCCACTATAAAGTTATGTTCTCCTCCTTTAACACTGCACTCTCCCTTGCCAAGCAAAGAAGATTCAGTTTGGAAGCAGGAGCACAGCCAGGATCCATGGTAGAAAAAAATATATATATATGTGTGTATATGTGTAAATATATGTATGTATGTATGTATGTATGTATGTATATATGTGTCTGTGTGTGTGTATGTATATATGTGTGTGTGTGTGTGTGTGTGTGTGTATACTGTATACACACACACACACACACACACACACACATATATTACAGTGTTCGACAAACCTATACATTTGCTCGCCCCGGGCGAGTGGATTTAACATCGTGGCGAGCTCCTATTGGCCCAAGCAGCACACGTTTGGTACTAGGTGGCGAGTAGATTTTTTTGTGTGGCGAGTAGATTTTTTGGTGATTTGTCGACCACTGCATCTATATATATTTTTTTACCAATATAAATTCCTGGGCAACTCCATATATAAATGAAAATATATTGAATGTAGTTCACAATGGAGGTGAAGATTTCTACTTTTCATTAAATAATTTTGACATATACCTTTTTTTTGTCTTTTTGAGTGCTGGGAACATTATTTTTGTATCTATTGTTGTGGAGGAAATAGGGTTTCTCCTTGTTGCACCTAGCAAATTTCACGTATGCTACCGTGGGTGCTGTCTATTTTTGTTTTACTAATACAATCATTTGGTTTTGAGTATCGCGTATATATAGATGGCAACCAAATGTATCTCTCCTTCCCTGACCTCTCCCCCTCTCTCCTCCTGTCCCTTGTCTCCAATTGTCTTTCTGCAATCTCCTCCTGGATGTCTCACCGTTACCTGAAGCTTAACATGTCCAAAACAGAACTATTCTTTCCCCCTTCCACTGCCACTATTTCACGCACACACTTCCTCACTGTCAATAAGGTCACAATATCATCAACACCTCATACCTGCTGCCTAGGGGTCATCTTTGACTGATATCTCCTTCAGTTCCTCACGAAGTCCTGATGTCTCCACCTTAGAAATATTGCCAAGCTACACCCCTTCCTCGCTCATGATGCAACTAAAATCCTAATCCACTCACTGATGTTACGCCTTGACTACTGCAACCATCTCTTAGTTGACATCCCCCTTGTCTGCCTACCCCAATGCCAATCTATCCAAAATGCCGCTGTTAGACTCATCTACCACACGCACCACTCTACTTCTACTACTCCAGTACACATATCCCTATACTCCTTCCCATAGCCTCTAGAATTAATTAAAAAACCCTAGTAATGACTTCCAAAGGTCTCAACAACGCTGTCACTTCTACATCTCAGTCCTCATCCCCAAATACATACCTAAACGCCCCCCTACATTTGGCCCATGGCATCTGCCTTTCCTCCTGCCTTATTACCGCCTCTCACTCCCGCCTACAAGACTTCTCGTGTTCTGCACCCTCGCTCTGGAATTCCTTGCCACGTACCATCAGAGTCTCCCCCGGCTTCCAGATATATGAAAACTCCCCTTTTGAAGGAAACCTATCTGACATATCTCCAACATTGAACCACCGTCAACTCTATTCGGACCAGCCGTGCAGATGGACCAATCTCCACCCTAAGTTACATCCTCTCCCCACCCCCCACCCCCCATAATGAAATCAGCTGTCGAGCTGGGCCATATTCCAACCTGAGATGCACTCCCCCCTAAAATGAACAGCCACTTTACCTTCTTGTGTCAACATTCTCTTATTACCTCTAGATTGTAAGCGCTCACAAGCAGGGCCCTCATTACCTGTGTATCTGTTTGCGCTTGTTTGTCCTCACTTGTATGTAACAATTGTTTGTAATATATATAACTCTGTGCCCCATTGTACCGCACTGTGAGATATGTTGGTGATTTACAAATAAACGATAATAGCTTATCAAGGCCCAATCATGAGCCTTTGCAATCTGTATCTCCCTGTAAGAGCCTTTAAAACCCCAGTCTGATACGTTAGATTGTAAGGTCTGAGCGTTAAGAGTATACTGCTTCCCGAAAATAAAAATATGCCCAGGCATTTTTATACCTTTTAGTGAAGTTCAGTGAGTATTCCATATTCTGCTTTGACAACCGCTGTTTTCTTGCACACGGGAATATTTACTGGGAACATATCACATTAATCATATCCTGTTATGATCTCACCTATAAAGAAAAATATTTTTCTCCTTCTGTTATTTTTTTTTGTTGACTACTGCATCAGTGAGGAGAGAAAAACACCACAATTGCTTCTAATGTTAAAGCAGTAACTGCAGCTTACTTTTTAGGGTTCTAATCACATGTATGGATTTACGCCAGAAGATGTTTCTGGACAACCACTTGAATGCGCTGTAATGTCTTCTGGTGCTAGATGGTGTTGTATGGCATAGCGCTGCTAAGTAAATATTAACCTGTATGTCTTTGGGACAGGGCCTGTCTGATGGTGCTTATCAGTTTTCTGATTTTTAGAGCAATGTCAAGTGGGCGGAGTGTGGTGTAACTTGGTACTATTAAATATACTCTGTCCTCTAAAAATGAAAAAAAAAAATATGCAAGAATATAGGATTAAATGAGCATTATACTTAACATTTTCCAGTGCCCTGTGAGACACACAGGATCGCACAGAGACTGACGTGTGTGTGTGTGTGTGTGTGTGTGTGTGTGTGTGTAGGTGTGTAGGTGTGTAGGTGTGTAGGTGTGTAGGTGTGTAGGTGTGTAGGTGTGTAGGTGTGTAGGTGTGTAGGTGAATAAACCATTTACACAAGTTTATAATAACCTAAGTTTTGCAATGAAGTTTGATATGTAGTGCTTAAAGGATCAATCCAAGACAGCAAATTAAAAAAAAAATGAATGTAGAATTGAAGCAGGGGGTCTCTGGAGCTGGACCCTGTTCATTTCAGCTCCGGCGACCCCCTACTTCCGGAGATACTTACCGCTGATGTAGGTGCCGACCTCCCGAAGCAGAATTTTCAGGTTTGAAGCTCCCGTGTCACATAGACCAATAGGAAGCTGCACTGATTATGTCACGGCTTCCTATTGGCCCTGCTTGCCGAGAAGAGCGGTTACCGGCACCTAATTCGCAGGTAAATATCTCCGGAAGCAGTGGGTTCCTGGAGCTGAAATGAATGGGATATATATATATATATATATATATATATATATATATATATATATATATATAGTTCGACAAACCTATACATTTGGTCGCCCCGGGCAGCATACGTGTGGTACCAGGTGGCGAGTAGATTTTTTTGTTCAGCGAGTAGATTTTTTGGTGATTTGTCGACCACTATATATATATATATATATATATATTGTTACAAATAAAAAAAAGTACAAGGGGATGATGATACTGTATCAAGATCATAGAAAATATATACGTCATATTTTTTTTGGATACACTAATATAATCATAGCTTGAATACTGTTAGCATCCACTATTAAGCTATTTCTTTGAGGTTTTAAACATCCCCAGCTGTAAGACCCCTATTTAGTGTGCTGTGAAACAGTCCTTTCCAGTGCTGAGGAACAGTTCAGCTCCATTCAATTGAAAAGGACTTGAGAGTCTCCAGTGCAAGTTAGCACTTCACAGCATATAGAATTAGGGCCTGAAGGGATTAACGTGGCCCTGGTGTGTGTATAATTTACTGTAGATTGAATCTTTCTTGGCTGTTTGCTGCCAAAGTGTTAGGTGTCTTTAAAATAGAAATAGGTGTTTTGTCTTGGAAGCACATTGATTTATTGTGACTTCATCCATATTATTCCCCGGAGAGGGATTTCAATGCAAGATTTGCAGCAATAAAGGTCCATTACGTGATGTTTATTGTCACAACATTCAATAATGGATGATACAAAGCTTGTTTCATAATGAATGTGCTGTATAATTAATCATCATCCCTTTCAGCACTAAAAGTGGCCTGCAAAAGATTGCTTTGCAGTGCTTTTATGGTTCATTCAGCACTGAAGGTGTTAATAAAAACCGAAGGAAAAATACGTTCCTGCTGTCTTTCTCAGCAAGAGACTTTTTATCCATGTTTTTTTTCAATTTGTTTTGTGCCCTTATATGTTTCTATTTAATAAGGCTTTGTTAATATTAATTGGAACATCTCCTAAATATGTTGTTCTCTGACAAAGGTGCCCTGTAGTCTGGGAGCCAAATTACTCGACCCCTCTCCCATGTTTTTGCGGTACCCCTGTCATCAGGCGAGAGACAATGCTCCCAAGCCATACAGAGAAGAGCAGCTCCACCTAGAGTAGGGGTTAGGAACTCCAGGCCTCCAGGGCCACCAAAAAGGTCAGGTTTTCAGGATATCCCTGCTTCAGCACTGGTGGTGCAGTTTTCAACTGAGCCACTGATTTAGCCACCTGCGCTGAAGCAGGGATATCCTTAAAACCTGACCTGTTTGGTGGCCTCTCTTGTAAATGGAAGCCAGCAGAAGAATCTAACATAACGGACGATGAAGATACCTACCGTGGTTAACCACTACACTGCCGTAGGGGTGTCCTCTGCCGTGCGTTTCTGTTGGCTCTTAGTCATCAGCTTCAATGTTTTCCGTCGCAATTAGTTATTCTCTTTGATTTTCACAGCCTGTGCTTTCATTGACTTTTCTGTCGCTCCCGAAGGGAAGCTAGACTAAAGGAAGGGTATAAAGTAAACATTTCACTCATCGTCCATTCCTTATAAGTATTTCCAGGTCTGGGTGTTACTCCTGAATGCACTTAGGGGGCTGATTCTGTATGTGATGAGGCAGCCGACCGGTCCGTTCTCAAGCGAAATTCCCCAATGACTTCAATGGGGGAATGGTAGACGAAAATAGTCCGATTTATGTTTGATCACTAACATTTGTATAGATCGAGCATGTTCCACAGGTCTGTACATTTTTAAATCAACCGTTGCCAACATCACCTAGTAAGGCAATGACGTGGATCATGCATTTTGATGGTGACATCCACTTGAAAGATGTCCTAGCTTTGTCTGTAACAAGCTTTTCCTATTACATGTGCACCGTTGCTAGTGAGTCGTAGCTAAAGAAATAAAAAAGCATGTGCCCATGAGGTTTTGGGAAGGAGTGCTAAAACAGACCATTAAACCATGCAATCCTTATCGTCCATGAATACCAACGCGAACAGGGTTCTCAAATGCAAAACAATAAATACCAGAAAGTACAGAAAGAAAAGCGAAATCGTGTCCGGGGTTCGTGGTGCGAAAGAGTTTATAATCTATTGAGTATAGTATTTGTAGTCACTGCTGCTTGAGTGGCTCTCAGAACATTGTGAAGCTGTGTGTTATAGGTGCTTGCAAACAGTGCTCAGTTACATTAAGTAAGAACAAATGCACAAGGCTCTTAAGCTTGAGCACATGTTCATTGGTGCTTGCTAAAGTGCATCACCCTTTAGTGCATATGTGCCTTCGTGCTTTATGAATCACCAAGGTTGCGTTACCACTGGGCTCATCGTTTGATTTGAAGTAGCCCATAATTAATGAAAGTTTGGATTAGGAAATCAGGGAATGATTTAGTGCAATTGCTATGCTTCTATGCATTTGGAGGGACCCTGAACTCTATTTGTTAACATGGTAAATAAACAATTTAGTGACTGGCTATGATCTTCATATATTTTTTCATTTCATGTTTCTTTGGAAAGAAACTCCCATGCAATCCAGCGGTGAAATATTTGCACTTCTGCTCTTGAGCATGTGAACATTGACAGTTTAGTGTTGTGCTGGATAACATGGCAGTGAGATTAGCTGTGCATCCTCCTCCGATAATACTGTATAGAGATTACACTACAGGGTGCTACTTAAGAGCAGTAAGGTGACAAATTGTTACAAATTGTTTAAGCTGCAGTCCCTCATATATTTTACTCGAAGTAAAACAATGCAAATATATATACTGTATATATATATATACAGGCATACCCCGCATTAACGTACGCAATGGGACCGGAGCATGTATGTAAAGTGAAAATGTACTTAAAGTGAAGCACTACCTTTTTTCCACTTATTGATGCATGTGCTGCACTGCAATCGTCATATACGTGCATAACTGATGTAAATAATGCATTTGTAACAGGCTCTATAGTCTCCCCGCTTGCGCACAGCTTCGGTACAGGTAGGGAGCCGGTATTGCTGTTCAGGACATACTGACAGGCGCATGCGCGAGCTGCCGTTTGCCTATTGGGCGATATGTCCTTACTCGCGAGTGTACTTAAAGTGAGTGTTCTTAAACCGGGGTATGCCTGTATATATATATTTTTTTTTTATTATTTTTATTTACTTGTGAGCACATTCACATGTCAGACAGGTCTGCAACCCTGCTTTTCGCCATTATCACCTAGCATACAGTACTTCCACTGCGGCAAGGGATTCTGGGAAATGACATGCAAATGAGCACACAGCACCTTTTGTCTCAAGTCCACATTACATGGAGAACCCTTAAGCCAATGCATGCTGCTTTAAACACAGCTTTAAAACATAGCCTGGGATGAGATGCAAAGCCAATAAACCCACTTACAGACAGACTGTTACGACTTTGTGGGTCTCATCAGTGTGGGGTTGGTTATACTTTGCAGTTTGAGACTTATTAGTAGGTCTTCACCACACATTATTAAGGTCATGGTGAGAGTGTATATATATATACATACATACATACATACATACATGTATATTTTTTTTGTTTTTTAAAGACCATAATTATTTCTAGCAGTACATATCAAGGTAAAGAAAATACACATTGGCATTGTGGCTAGAAATGTGTGACTCTGCGCTCCGCTCCCTCTGTTCTGTAATGTGTGACTGTGCGCTCCGCTCCCTCTGTTCTGTAATCTGTTGCTGTGCGCTCCGCTCCCTCTGTTCTGTAATGTGTTACTGTGCGCTCGCTCCCTCTGTTCTGTAATGTGTGACTGTGCGCTCTGCTCCCTCTGTTCTGTAATGTGTGACTGTGCGCTCTGCTCCCTCTGTTCTGTAATGTGTGACTGTGCGCTCCGCTCCCTCTGTTCTGTAATGTTACTGTGCGCTCCGCTGCCTCTGTTCTGTAATGTGTTACTTTGCGCTCCGCTCCCTCTGTTCTGTAATGTGTGACTGTGCGCTCTGCTCCCTCTGTTCTGTAATGTGTGACTGTGCGCTCCGCTCCCTCTGTTCTGTAATGTTACTGTGCGCTCCGCTGCCTCTGTTCTGTAATGTGTTACTTTGCGCTCCGCTCCCTCTGTTCTGTAATGTGTGACTGTGCGCTCGCTCCCTCTGTTCTGTAATGTGTGACTGTGCGCTCCGCTCCCTCTGTTCTGTAATGTGTTACTGTGCGCTCCGCTCCCTCTGTTCTGTAATGTGTCGCTGTGCGCTCGCTCCCTCTGTTCTGTAATGTGTTACTGTGCGCTCCGCTCCCTCTGTTCTGTAATGTGTGACTGTGCGCTCCGCTCCCTCTGTACTGTAATGTGTTACTGTGCGCTCCGCTCCCTCTGTTCTGTAATCTGTTGCTGTGCGCTCCGCTCCCTCTGTTCTGTAATGTGTTACTGTGCGCTCGCTCCCTCTGTTCTGTAATGTGTGACTGTGCGCTCTGCTCCCTCTGTTCTGTAATGTGTGACTGTGCGCTCCGCTCCCTCTGTTCTGTAATGTGTGACTGTGCGCTCTGCTTCCTCTGTTCTGTAATGTGACTGTGCGCTCCGCTCCCTCTGTTCTGTAATGTGTGACTGTGCGCTCCGCTCCCTCTGTTCTGTAATGTGACTGTGCGCTCCGCTCCCTCTGTTCTGTAATGTGTTACTGTGCGCTCCGCTCCCTCTGTTCTGTAATGTGTCGCTGTGTGCTCCGCTCCCTCTGTTCTGTAATGTGTCGCTGTGCGCTCCGCTCCCTCTGTTCTGTAATGTGTCGCTGTGCGCTCTGCTCCCTCTGTTCTGTAATGTGTCGCTGTGCGCTCCGCTCCCTCTGTTCTGTAATGTGTTGCTGTGCGCTCCGCTCCCTCTGTTCTGTAATGTGTCGCTGTGCGCTCCGCTCCCTCTGTTCTGTAATGTGTTGCTGTGCGCTCCGTTCCCTCTGTTCTGTAATGTGTCGCTGTGCGCTCCGCTCCCTCTGTTCTGTAATGTGTTGCTGTGCGCTCCGCTCCCTCTGTTCTGTAATGTGTTACTGTGCGCTCCGCTCCCTCTGTTCTGTAATGTGTCGCTGTGCGCTCAGCTCCCTCTGTTCTGTAATGTGTTGCTGTGCGCTCACTCCCTCTGTTCTGTAATGTGTTGCTGTGCGCTCCGTTCCCTCTGTTCTGTAATGTGTCGCTGTGCGCTCCGCTCCCTCTGTTCTGTAATGTGTCGCTGTGCGCTCCGCTCCCTCTGTTCTGTAATGTGTTGCTGTGCGCTCCGCTCCCTCTGTTCTGTAATGTGTCGCTGTGCGCTCCGCTCCCTCTGTTCTGTAATGTGTCGCTGTGCGCTCCGCTCACTCTGTTCTGTAATGTGTCGCTGTGCGCTCGCTCCCCCTGTTCTGTAATGTGTTGCTGTGCGCTCCGCTCCCTCTGTTCTGTAATGTGTGACTGTGCGCTCGCTCCCTCTGTTCTGTAATGTGTTACTGTGCGCTCCGCTCCCTCTGTTCTGTAATGTGTGACTGTGCGCTCCGCTCCCTCTGTTCTGTAATGTGTCACTGTGCGCTCCGCTCCCTCTGTTCTGTAATGTGTTACTGTGCGCTCGCTCCCTCTGTTCTGTAATGTGTTACTGTGCGCTCCGCTCCCTCTGTTCTGTAATGTGTGACTGTGCGCTCCGCTCCCTCTGTTCTGTAATGTGTCGCTGTGCGCTCCGCTCCCTCTGTTCTGTAATGTGTTACTGTGCGCTCCGCTCCCTCTGTTCTGTAATGTGACTGTGCGCTCCGCTCCCTCTGTTCTGTAATGTGTCGCTGTGCGCTCGCTCCCTCTGCTCTGTAATCTGTTGCTGTGCGCTCCGCTCCCTCTATTCTGTAATGTGACTGTGCGCTCCGCTCCCTCTGTTCTGTAATGTGTCGCTGTGCGCTCCGCTCCCTCTGTTCTGTAATGTGTTACTGTGCGCTCCGCTCCCTCTGTTCTGTAATGTGTTACTGTGCGCTCTGCTCCCTCTGTTCTGTAATCTGTTGCTGTGCGCTCCGCTCCCTCTGTTCTGTAATGTGTCGCTGTGCGCTCCGCTCCCTCTGTTCTGTAATGTGTTGCTGTGCACTCGCTCCCTCTGTTCTGTAATCTGTTGCTGTGCGCTCCGCTCCCTCTGTTCTGTAATGTGTCGCTGTGCGCTCCGCTCCCTCTGTTCTGTAATGTGTCGCTGTGCGCTCGCTCCCTCTGTTCTGTAATGTGTTACTGTGCGCTCCGCTCCCTCTGTTCTGTAATGTGTTGCTGTGCGCTCGCTCCCTCTGTTCTGTAATGTGTCGCTGTGCGCTCCGCTCCCTCTGTTCTGTAATGTGTTACTGTGCACTCGCTCCCTCTGTTCTGTAATGTGTTACTGTGCGCTCCGCTCCCTCTGTTCTGTAATGTTACTGTGCGCTCCGCTCCCTCTGTTCTGTAATGTGTCGCTGTGCGCTCCGCTCCCTCTGTTCTGTAATCTGTTGCTGTGCGCTCCGCTCCCTCTGTTCTGTAATGTGTCGCTGTGCGCTCCGCTCCCTCTGTTCTGTAATGTGTCGCTGTGCGCTCCGCTCCCTCTGTTCTGTAATATGTTGCTGTGCGCTCGCTCCCTCTGTTCTGTAATGTGTCGCTGTGCGCTCGCTCCCTCTGTTCTGTAATGTGTTGCTGTGCGCTCCGCTCCCTCTGTTCTGTAATGTGTCGCTGTGCGCTCCGCTCCCTCTGTTCTGTAATGTGTCGCTGTGCGCTCCGCTCCCTCTGTTCTGTAATGTGTTGCTGTGCGCTCCGCTCCCTCTGTTCTGTAATGTGTTGCTGTGCGCTCCGCTCCCTCTGTTCTGTAATGTCGCTGTGCGCTTCGCTTCCTCTGTTCTGTAATGTGTGACTGTGCGCTCCGCTCCCTCTGTTCTGTAATGTGTCGCTGTGCGCTCCGCTTCCTCTGTTCTGTAATGTGTCGCTGTGCGCTCGCTCCCTCTGTTCTGTAATGTGTTACTGTGCGCTCCGCTCCCTCTGTTCTGTAATGTGTTGCTGTGCGCTCGCTCCCTCTGTTCTGTAATGTGTCGCTGTGCGCTCCGCTCCCTCTGTTCTGTAATGTGTTACTGTGCACTCGCTCCCTCTGTTCTGTAATGTGTTACTGTGCGCTCCGCTCCCTCTGTTCTGTAATGTTACTGTGCGCTCCGCTCCCTCTGTTCTGTAATGTGTCGCTGTGCGCTCCGCTCCCTCTGTTCTGTAATCTGTTGCTGTGCGCTCCGCTCCCTCTGTTTTGTAATGTGTCGCTGTGCGCTCCGCTCCCTCTGTTCTGTAATGTGTCGCTGTGCGCTCCGCTCCCTCTGTTCTGTAATATGTTGCTGTGCGCTCGCTCCCTCTGTTCTGTAATGGTGTCGCTGTGCGCTCGCTCCCTCTGTTCTGTAATGTGTTGCTGTGCGCTCCGCTCCCTCTGTTCTGTAATGTGTCGCTGTGCGCTCCGCTCCCTCTGTTCTGTAATGTGTTGCTGTGCGCTCCGCTCCCTCTGTTCTGTAATGTGTTGCTGTGCGCTCCGCTCCCTCTGTTCTGTAATGTCGCTGTGCGCTCCGCTTCCTCTGTTCTGTAATGTGTAACTGTGCGCTCCGCTCCCTCTGTTCTGTAATGTGTCGCTGTGCGCTCCGCTTCCTCTGTTCTGTAATGTGTTACTGCGCTCCGCTCCCTCTGTTCTGTAATGTCGCTGTGCGCTCCGCTCCCTCTGTTCTGTAATGTGTTGCTGTGCGCTCGCTCCCCCTGTTCTGTAATGTGTTGCTGTGCGCTCACTCCCTCTGTTCTGTAATGTGTTGCTGTGCGCTCACTCCCTCTGTTCTGTAATTTGTTGCTGTGCGCTCCACTCCCTCTGTTCTGTAATGTGTCGCTGTGCGCTCCGCTTCCTCTGTTCTGTAATGTGTTACTGCGCTCCGCTCCCTCTGTTCTGTAATGTGTTACTGTGCGCTCCGCTCCCTCTGTTCTGTAATGTGTTACTGTGCGCTCCGCTCCCTCTGTTCTGTAATATGTCACTGTGCGCTCCGCTCCCTCTGTTCTGTAATGTGTTACTGTGCGCTCCGCTCGCTCTGTTCTGTAATGTGTTACTGTGCGCTCCGCTAGCTCTGTTCTGTAATGTCGCTGTGCGCTCCACTCCCTCTGTTCTGTAATGTGTTACTGTGCGCTCCGCTCCCTCTGTTCTGTAATGTGTTACTGTGCGCTCCGCTCCCTCTGTTCTGTAATGTGTTGCTGTGCGCTCCGCTCCCTCTGTTCTGTAATGTGTTGCTGTGCGCTCCGCTCCCTCTGTTCTGTAATGTGTCGCTGTGCGCTCTGCTCCCTCTGTTCTGTAATGTGTCGCTGTGCGCTCCGCTCCCTCTGTTCTGTAATGTGTCGCTGTGCGCTCCGCTCCCTCTGTTCTGTAATGTGTCGCTGTGCGCTCGCTCCCTCTGTTCTGTAATGTGTCGCTGTGCGCTCGCTCCCTCTGTTCTGTAATGTGTCGCTGTGCGCTCGCTCCCTCTGTTCTGTAATGTGTTGCTGTGCGCTCCGCTCCCTCTGTTCTGTAATGTGTCGCTGTGCGCTCGCTCCCTCTGTTCTGTAATGTGTCGCTGTGCGCTCGCTCCCTCTGTTCTGTAATGTGTTGCTGTGCGCTCGCTCCCTCTGTTCTGTAATGTGTTGCTGTGCGCTCGCTCCCTCTGTTCTGTAATGTGTCGCTGTGCGCTCGCTTCCTCTGTTCTGTAATGTGTGACTGTGCGCTCCGCTCCCTCTGTTCTGTAATGTGTGACTGTGCGCTCCGCTCCCTCTGTTCTGTAATGTGTCGCTGTGCGCTCGCTCCCTCTGTTCTGTAATGTGTTGCTGTGCGCTCGCTCCCTCTGTTCTGTAATGTGTTGCTGTGCGCTCGCTCCCTCTGTTCTGTAATGTGTCGCTGTGCGCTCGCTTCCTCTGTTCTGTAATGTGTGACTGTGCGCTCCGCTCCCTCTGTTCTGTAATGTGTGACTGTGCGCTCCGCTCCCTCTGTTCTGTAATGTGTTGCTGTGCGCTCGCTCCCTCTGTTCTGTAATGTGTTGCTGTCATGCAGTGAAGGAGATGAAAATGTTCTCATTCCATTTTGACAATTGTTTTTTCTTTTCCCTTCTGTTTACTTTCCAGACAAGTATCAAAGAGGGATTATTACTGAAACAAACCAGTTCATTTCAAAGATGGAAAAAACGCTATTTTAAGCTTCGGGGCAGAACCCTTTACTATGCCAAGGATTCAAAGGTAAGCGGATTGACATTGCCTCTTTAATAAAGTGTGTTTTCTTATACTGTATATAGTGTTCTGACTAGGCTTTGAAACAGCAAAAGGAAGTACATTTCAATTTTAGCTATGTTGTTTGGTCACTTTTATCTTTCTTGTTGAAAGAAAGTAAATTTAGACGACACAAAGTTATCATGGTTATTTAGAAAACAGAAGCCATATTTTTTTTTATCCAGTGCCTATTTCAGGTAACTAAATCATTTTCAGATGCTGCCTCAGTCTCCGAAAATGTCATTGCTTGTATAACTCAGCATCCCTGGTTTCTGTGCCACTCAAATAAAAAACCCCAAAAAACTGATTCTTATGCTGCTTTTGGGGTGGAGGGCTTAATTTCACCACAAGCTCATCCTCGGCACTGCTGCAGTTGGCAATCATTTTCCAGTAATGTTGTCAACTTGTGACATCTGTCGTCTCTCTCGCAGCAGCGAGAAGTGGTTCAGACCACAGCTTGCATTTTATTATCCAGTGGGAAGTATAAAGTATGCATCTGTTACAAATAAGCGTAATAGAGAATTGCAAGCCATGGAGGTGCCCTGTATATTTTGATTTCTCTGTACCCTCATTTAGTAAAAAAACAAAGGGATGGCTAAAATTGTTGAGGGAGACTCTGCACCATAACACACATAGCCATGTTCATTTTCGGGAATCCATTTTGTCTTCTCAATACTGCAGTTCTGCTATAAATAGGCACAATAATACGTGAGTACCTGCAGCACTCTTAAACAGCTGTGGCACCAATAGTGGTCAAACACACAGCAATTTAAGGTCAAAAGAGCAAACAAGTCTCATAAACAAAGCATATTGCACAGGGCACTATCAAGATGCAGCTACCCATACAGATACTCCCTCAGACAGGGGTAAACGCAGGAGGAAGGGGGACAAGGCCGACAAACACACTGATCAACACACTACAAATATCACAATAACATGCAAAAAAGGTGCTACACACTGCCAAAAACAACACAAACAAGAAAAAAGGAACACCATCCAAAAATAATGGGGAGGGCGGCTACGTCTCGGGCACTTAGCCCTTCTTGGCCCATTTCCACATAAGAGTGGTACTTCCCTTCAGGAGGAAAAAAGGAGTCTCGTAGCTACAATGTAACCTGTGAGTACTTAGTTTGTAGGAAGGTGATGTAGGAAAGATCTAAAGATCATCTTATCTGCTGCTCTGCAACTCATCACCACACCATCCAGCATGCCAGAGGACTCCCTTTTTCCTCCTGAAGGGAAGTACCACTCCTGGGGTTACCCCTGTCTGGGGGAGTATTTGTGTGGGTAGCTGCATCTTGATAGTGCCCTGTGCAATATGCTTTGTTTTTGAGACTTGTTTGCTCTCTTAACATTAAATTGCTTTGTAGTTTGACCACTATTAGTGTCACAGCTGTTTGAGTGCTGCAGGTACTCTCGTATTTTTGTATCTGTCTAGGGAGGCCCTCAGACCTGCGTGCGCCACTCTTTATGCTCATATATGTAGTAGTAGTAGTAGTGCTAATTAACTCTATGCCTCCAGATTCTATGTACTATAAATAGGCAATTCAAATACCAGAAACGTACATGTAGCACCTTTTCCCCCACCCTAAGTGAGGTCATATAGCTACCAGTGTACTCTGTTGCTGGTGAATACCTGTTAGGTAGAACAGAAGGCCTGAGAACTCTGCGGTGGTATAGGGAGGCCTCAGGACAGGCTCTCAGTGATGGTTCTTCGGTCAGTGCAGCACCTCCAGCCCATGATGAACCTCATAGGCAACTGTTTTAAGTGTTCACACTCCAGACATCACAGCAGAGAGGGTATAACTGGAGTTTATTAGTTTCAGTACATCATTACAGGTTCGATTCCCTGATGGCTGTACCCCAGGCCTGAGGCCCTGAGCACCCCTCCTCAGCATACCTTACCCCCTAACAGGGCAAGGCCTCAGCCCACTCCTGTCCAGGACAGACTTACTGCTGCGTCCTCATAGCAGGGAGGGCAGCACAGAACTCACTCCCAGAACCCTTACTCTAACCTCTAGCGGGAAACCCTCTACTTCCAAGGGGAGTGGCTTGTAAGCCGGCCTTTTATCCGTCATAGGCCCCCCTTGTAATAACAGGCTACGTCTGAGCTTTATTAGGTAACACACATATAACAATACAACCAGGCCCTGCAGGGTTTGTTCCCAACACTGCT
Organism: Ascaphus truei; assembly: GCF_040206685.1. Taxonomy (NCBI): domain Eukaryota; kingdom Metazoa; phylum Chordata; class Amphibia; order Anura; family Ascaphidae; genus Ascaphus; species Ascaphus truei. Next base: position 314,131,988 of record NC_134485.1, read on the forward strand.
CACTCTTTACTGGGACTTACAGTGCTAGAGGGGCCAGAGAATTAGTAGCCCAAGGGGACTTGGCTGCATACAATTGTGAGGTCCAAGTCCATCTGCTATGGCAGCGGTGCGCAAAGTGCGGGGCGCGGGGTTTACAGAGGCCCCGCTCGCACTTCCCGAAGGCATTTAAGTTAATGCCGGGGGAGCTGCAGGGCCTCTGTAAACCTTACTCACCGTGGTTCAGACGCGCCTGGTGACGCGTCGTCAAATGACGCTGCGGGGTCATGTGACGTCACGTTGCCAGGACAACGTGACATCATGAAGCCAGGATGTCTGAATCAAGGTAAGAGGGGGGCGAGGAGATGGGGAAAGCCAGCAGGGGGGCGCAGGGGGAAAAGATTGCTCCCCCTTGTGCTATGGGACAGTAAAGTTGTATAGGAATGGGTGCCGGTTATAAGATCTGCAAGGAGAAAGGTTTGCTGGGAATGCTTGGGTTCTCAGGAGCTAATCCAGGGGTCTCCAAGTGTGAAAATGTTGCGGTTCTGCATCTCCTATTCAAATTAAAGCAGCAATCCCCACTTCAAAATATATGTGTCTCCAGGAACCTCCATGTTGCCGGTAAATCTACCTTTTTATTGTTTGTTAGTTTCTTTCAAGAAATTACAACTATGGCCTCTAGAGTCGCCAGGATAAAGCCACTATTTGGTTGCAGACCAGGCGTGCATATTGATTTCCCGGACAAGCATGTTTATTTGAAATATGAAGGGGTTAATTTAGCAACTACCAGGATGGTCCCTGAAAATGTGACCAGAGCGGTTGAAACCCTCAAGAACTTAAGAACCCTCCACCCTTAGAAAAACAAACAAGCAGCATAGATTGCTCAATTTTGTATTTTTTTGTGTTCAAGTAGCAAGTGGGACTGTTGGTTTAATTTCCAGTTATAGTTTATTTATAAAATGTTTTACCAGGCAATAATACATTAGTAGTTGCATCTCGTTAACAAGTATGTCCTGAGCACAGAGTTATGTTGACAATACATGGTTATGTTAAATGAACAGAGTTTATCTTATACTATATTTGTGAAAGCACTGTATGCCTGTCTGCATGGCCTCTGTCCCTAGGGGAAATCTCATTGGCCCCTTGGCCCGCCCGCCCCGCACACCTCTCATTGGCCTGAGGCGGAGTGACGGGCCAAAGGACACGGACACACACACCGCGCTCATCGGGACCCGCGCGCACCTCCTCTCCCCTTTTTAAGGCCACGCTGGCGGGGGCAAGTCCTCTTTGCCACCCGCCAGCTAATTGCTTTGGAGCTCTCCCCGCACTCTCCTGGACCCGAGGCCACGTAAGTACAGCTTCTCCCCCGGGGGGGGGGGCTTCCTTCTCCCGAGTGGGAGCATAGCGTGGGGCAGAGGCGGACGCCCGGCGGGATTAGTAGTCTCAGGGCAAAGGGGTTTGTGTGCGTGGGGGGGGGGGGTCCGGTGGAAGCACGCGACCCGCACAGGCATTGCCGGGTACAGTAGGTGTGAGACTGGTTGCCATCGTGTGCGGCCCGCGCGGGAGGCACACAAGTGACCTACGGGACACGGTCAGGTCCCCCTCCCGGTACCCACGGGGTTTCCCGCAGCCAAGGGGCATGCGGCGCTTGCGCTCCTTTCACGGTGGAGTTAAAGGCACATAGTGGCTGTCCAGCCATGCGGCTGGAGAGGAGGCTGCTCCCGCGCTCTCCCTTCCCACACCTTTCGATTACGGGGGGTCGTTGGGAATGTTTGCACTTAGGTGCGAGGAGGGGTGCACTGGGTAGATATTGCTAAATCTATATAGGGATTTATGTAGGGGATAGAGGTGTGGATTCATGTGTTAGCAGTAAAGTAGATGTGGGTATTTATATATGTGGATGTGTGTTTGTAGGTAGGTATATGTATGTGTAGGTATATATATATATATATCTATATATATATATCTATATATATATAGATATATATATATATATGTGGGTATTTATGGGTATGTATATAGATATGTATATGTGGGTATACAGGAGTATGTGTATATATATGTGGGTGTGTGTATATATCTACTATATATTTCTGAAAGCACTGTATGCCTGTCTGCATGTCCTCTGTCCCTAGCGGCAATCGCATTGGAGCTTTGACCCGTCACTCCGCCTCAGGCCAATGACATGGCTCCCCGGCGCTCTCCCTCACCCCCCACCCGCTCACCCCCCCCCCCACACAGAGCACACACTGTGCGGTTCTCCCCTCACACAGGCCGCTCCCCGTCCCCGAGGGCGCTCCTCCGGCTGTCTCCTCCTCTCCCCGCGAAAGGCACAGCACCTCCTCACCGGAGCGTCTCAGCCTCTCCGCTGAGGAGCCCGAGGTTGAGGAGGAGGGCGGCCGGTACCCGGACGAACAGGAGCGCGGCCGTGTGCAAGGTGAGTAAACGCAGGGGAATGGGTTATTTAACACGTCCCTGACTCCCCCTGCCCTTTGCCCCCCCTCCCCTTTGCCCCTCCTGCCCTTTGCCCCCCCGCCCCTCCCTGCCCTTTGCCCCCCGCCCCTCCCTGCCTCCTGCCCTTTGCCCCTCCCTGCCCTTTGCCCCCAGCCCCTCCCTGCCCTTTGACCCCCCGCCCCTCCCTGCCCTTTGCCCCCCACCCCTCCCTGCCCTTTGCCCCCCTGCCCCTCCCTGCCCTTTGCCCCCCTGCCCTTTGCCCTCCCCGCCCTTCCACGCCCCTTGGCCCGCCCCCGCCCTTCCACGCCCCTCCCCCCCCCCTTCCACTCCATGCCCCTCCCCCCCTTCCCTTCCACTCCATGCCCCCTGCCCTTCCACGCCCGGGCAACGCCGGTTCTCTCAGCTAGTACATTATATTTACAGACATTTCCTGGACAGTTGGAGACAATATGTGTTATGGGCATACAGTATGTAACAGTTACAGACCAGATTAAAATGTGAGACAGTTGAAGTCTTAAAACCAGAGACAGAACATGAAACACAGACAGAGCTCAGTGCACATCCAGTGAAACCTATACACTGTACAGTGCCTAAATATACATGTATAGATATCTATTAAATAAAATGGTCTTTTAGTTTAACATTTTGGCCAAAGTGTTTTAAGCCCCTGAGCCACTACACGGCAGACCACATCTCAAGGGTCCCTAACACTAATATAAATTCTTAATAACCTGTGCATTACCAGGAAGAATGATTTATAATAAATCTGTCAAAATTAGTTGCATAGTTCTAAGTCTGATAGAAGCTTTTATTAACCTGTACATTACCAGGAAAAGCACTCTGTATTAGATTTGTCACAATCATACTGCAAGCAAGCAAGTTCCCCTGAGAGTGGGAGATGCTATGGAGTGATCTTTTAACCCTTTATATGTGGGAGGGGGGAAGCTTCGCCAAGATAGGAAGAGCCACCTTCCAGTCAGCTAAGACAGTTGAAGTCTTGACAGAATTTAGCTGGGTGGCAACTTTGAGAGTCTCGGGTAGATAGATCCAGTTATGAGGTGCTTGGTAACATGAGGAGCGACCGGATTCCTTGTTGAACCTTGGGACCGTGAACAGTCTTTTAGAGTCAGATCTCAGGTGATAAATGCTGCGTGAGGTAGGGGTGTGCAATTTGTTTAGATAACCAGGTAGCTTGTGAAGAAAGTATTTTAAGGCAAGACAGGAAAAATTTACTTTGCGCCTGCACTCAAAGGATAGCCAATCTAGTTCTTGGAGCATTTTGCAGTAATGTGTGTTGTAGTTACATTGTAGGACAAAGCAGCATATTGAATTGTAGAGGGTGTCTAGTTTGCTAAGGGGAGTTTGGGGTGCTGAGCCATATACTATGTCTCCATTGTCTATAATTGGCATTAGCATCTACTGTGCAATGCACTTTCTGACGATTGGACTTAGGGAAGATTTGTTCCTATAAAGTACACCCAGTTTTGCTTAGATTTTGAATGTCAGGTTATCAATATGCAACCCAAATGTTAAATGGGAGTCGAGCCATATGCCCAGATATTTAAAACTAGTGACGGGGGCTAGAATGGTTCTGATCTGAAGCTCAGTCATTGGTAGTTTTACCATTAGTTATAGTTTTGTCAGTGTTTAAAAACAGTTAGTTTGTTTTGGGAAATTCAGTAGAGAGAGAAATGAGTTATGTAGATGAAATAAATATTACTCTAGACAAGCAATGATCAGTGCCCTGAAGGCAAATGACAGTGGATAGATGTATGTTAAAATACAACATTGTATTCGGTCTAGTAGACACAGTAAAATTAAAGGGGACACAATGTACTTATAAAATGCATTGCAGCCTGGTGGAAAGAATGGAATATTGCTAGATAATTGCAATCACGTTCACCAACTAGCAAGCTGCTACAAGTAAACCACAGTAGCTGCCTGAAATAAAATGGCCTCAGGAGGTGGTAACCTGAGGGGTAGGTTCACGTTTGTGACTGTAGCTGCCTGCAGAGAGAAATCCTCTTAGGTTCTTTTGGTTTGAGGGGTCGATTAATGTGTATACAGTAGCTAAATCTGCCTGCAGCAGAATCCCTTCAGGTGGTAGTGACCTGAGGAATTAACTCTTGTTGCCTGGCTGTCTGCAAGTTACTCCCCGTATAGCAGAGCAAAGGGAGGAAGAGGGTGGGTCAAATAAACGATATGCCCCAACAGCTGTTGGGGGGGACACCATGGTTAAAGTCCATACCACATGTAGCAGCTCGTCTCGCACTGTAAGGATTGTGCGTGCCGTGAGAGTACAGGGTCTCTGAGTGGCTGGGAGCTGAGAGATGAGGAGTGCAGTCAGTGCGGCAGTCCTCCTAGTATGGAGACCGTGTCTCTGGGAGTAAACGGACTGGAGAGAGAGGGGGAGAAACGTTCCCTATGCCCTGATACTGGGAAAAACTGTGGTCGGACAGGAGACCTCAGTAATGCTACCCAGTTATCAGTAAGGGCTTTGCTAGTGGCCACTTGTTATAGCAAAGTTTGAAGAATCTGGACGCAATATTACAAAAAATGTGGAGTAGAGAAAGCCCTCATTAAGGCCACTGGGACTCAGTGTGTGGAGGTCATAAATCCAACCACAATCACGTTGGAGGAGTAGTCTATCCCAATCCCTTTTTCTGGGGCTTGTTGTGAGATGGTCTATCGCGCAGAAATGTAAGCCTTTGAGGTCACTCATTGATATGCCGGGCCAGGGGTGTTTTGAGCTTATTGCGCACCGAGCCTGCGTCTATGTTGGTGTCGGGCCTTTCCCATGTATTTCATGCCACAGTCACATGTCGCTAGGTAAATGATGCCCTTAGTTTGGCAGTTTATAAAGTGTCGTATCTGGAACTGTTTGGTATTGTTCCAGTTATTAAATGTCTTTGATGGTTTCATGTACTCTTGGGAGCCAAGTCAGGGTAGTGGGGATATGGCCTGAAGACAAAATAGAGTTGATTAAGGTGGCAAGCGGCATGGCAATGACTTGGGCACTGTGTCATAGGAACTTTGATTGCAGTAAGCCAGGTTCACATTGGGTGTTTTGTTTTAATGTGACGATCGGCTGGGCAATCTCCTCTTCAGATACTAGGACAAATTAATATCTGAAAGCACTGTTGGAAGGGGGTGGGGCTATAGGGGTACTCACAGGTTGAGCTTTAAGATTGTAGTTAGGGCTGTGCCTGGATAGTAGGGAAATAGCACACACAACAAAGTATTAATTGAATGCATTTGCATTTGTGATGTTTGGTACCATACTGTAGGTGTTAGTGAGTGGTGCTAAGTGTGCTGGTTTTCAGAGCTCTCCACCAACATTCCGTAGATAATGCAAGGCTGTTGAGTAGTAAAAGGTGTATGATTTCATTGGTTGTGGGCAAGGAGGGAGACATTTGATATCAATTGTTGAGTAAAGAACACGAGGATCAATCCCGGTCCACTGTCCTGCATACAGATGCAACTGCCGGTTGTTGACTGCTTGCCAAGGAAAATCTGTGACCATCTCGCTGTTACTCGTGCAGAGCAGGCTGTAATGGCCCATCGGATTAACAAAGCAGGGGTCCCTGCATTTGAAAGGGAATCGCAGCCCGGTAGGATTCACACAGCGTGAGTGCCATTCAAATGCATGACTCCCGCTGTGTTAATCCGATGGGCCATTAGTCTGGTTGCTGGAATCTCGAGGCGTGGGATGGTTTGAAGTGCAGAATTTTCAAGGCAAGCAGTCGGCAACCGGCAGTTTCAGCTGTAACTCTTATTTTACACTTACAGCATGCACATATTATATGCATTGGCGGATTTCAAAATCCGCCGCCCCATGGCACTTACATACAGTATGCCGACGGCCTCTTTTCTACCGCCCTCCTCCTCCTTCCGATTTGCAGTGTCAAATGATGCCACGGACTTCACCGACGTGATATCACATTGCCATGGCAACGAGAGGCAGTGTGACGCCACGTTGGTGACGTCCACGGCTTCATTTGACACTGTGAATCCAAAGGAGTAGGAGGGCGGCAGCAAGGAGGCACCCGGCATACGTAAGGGACTTCGCATCAGGCCAGATAGGTCAGAGAGCACAGCAAATTTATATGGGGGCAGCAAATTTTGCCACCCTAGGCCCGGGCCTAACGGGCATTCTGCCACTGATTATATGAACATTATATATGTACATTATTCATGTTCTACATTCCCCCAATGCTTGCTTGAATTTATACTTCTAAAACAGCACATCACGTGATTTTAATCAGTGCTAGTTCATTCAATAAATCCTAACAAATTGTTAACAAGCAAATTAGATGTGTTAACAGGCTAACATGAAACATAGGCGATAAGCAACATGTGGGAAAAGGATCAAATAAGGATCCTGAAAGAGGTAACATTAATTTCTACTGTATGAAACATACACGGTCAATAGCTACTGTACATTTAAAACTGTTCCGATTAAGTAACTTTCATTCCCAAATGGTTGTTAAATTGATTCAGGCGGGTTAAACAGGTTAGCATAGTGGTGATGCTTCTTACCAGGGTAGGAAATCATTCTTAAAAATGTTGTGGCTACAAACTAAGTGCATTCCAATTCAGAATGGTCTCAGCACCGCCGCCAGGCGTGGATAAGCCGCACATTTTTCTCTATTTCTTATTTTAGGATTTTTCATGCTGCTCCTATGGGAAATGCTATTTTGGCAGAACAATCACAGATTACCGCACACCGTACTGGGACATGGTGTTTTTATTTAAGGCAGAAATCCACACTATTTTTATTCTCGCTGTTTGACGTCAAGGAGTAAGGCAGTGCTGAATTTCAACAGTTATTCGCTTTTCCAACGTTAAACCAAATAAGGTAGTTAAAACAGAAGTTCACTGTGTGTGATGGGGACTAAATCCCTAAATATACAAAAGTTATGCTAGATAATGGTACCTTGTCAACACCTTCTCTGCTTTCAACGTTGTTTCTTTTTTAATCATAACAGCCATAGCAACATGTAACAGCCATGTAATTTACAGTACTATCTGTTGGAATGACACTGAGTCAATGCACAAATAAGGATTTAGGCAGAAGTATGATGAATGCTTGTTAACATTAATTAGGATCAGAGTAACAAAATGGCTGCAACTTTGTGTTTTTCTTTTCGTTAGTAACTTCAGTGTCATTGGTTCACCTGGAGTTCTCCCTATACCTATACTTCAATGCTTAGACAGGGTCTGTAACACATTAAATGTAATACGGCAGCAGCATATATGAAATGGCAGTGGTGGTGATGACTATTATGGCTATCTAAGCACTAATACTTTTGGGGATACAACCGCTGCCATCTATTAAACACCACAGTTTCATGTAATCCCTTAGTTTTCATTTGAAGTTATTGCTTCGTTCAGGGATGAACAATCTTAGATTGTAAGCTCTTCGGGGCAGGGATTTCCTTTAACATTGTCTGATTTTGCTGCACTTATTGTATTATTATAATTCCCTGTACTGTATTCTTTGTGAAGCGCTGAGTACACTTTTGGCGCTATATAAATAAAGACATGCAATACAATACAATTGTGAAATCCTTCCCCTGTTTCCAGGTTGATACTTCCCCCTCTTTTTTTATTTTTATAAATAAGGTGCCATATTTACGAAGCAATTTTCTTCTGTAAGATACCTTATGGCCCATGTAAGGTGTCTTTCAGCACCAGAATGTGTTCTAGCAGGACTGCTTGGTAAATAGGGAACCAGAGCAACCCACCTGCTTCCAGTGCCTAAGTCGTCCCGCTCCACTCAGGAGCCTTGGTGGACTACCCTTCACCACTCTCCTCCCCTCCTTGCTCCACAACTAGAGGCCTAGGTTAGTAATCTGTTCTGGCCCCAATAAAAATGCTATCAGCAGGCCTGTATGGGGCCATATCTTTTAAGGACTCGGATGCTCTGCAACAATCACCAATAACATTGTGTAATATAAATGGAGGGGCATATTAAGTATTTTGATCAATCTGGTACTTCAGGCGGTTAACGTTGTTTAGAAATTGTATTAAAGCTACAATAATTGTTTTTATGACAGGTTAAGACCCTTCCTGTGTCTGTGCTGATCTGCAAAGAGGGCTTAATTGGGGGGCTAGCACTGATGGCCCACTAAAGTGAAATATGAACCGTTTAGAAGGCTAGAGACGTTAGCTAGATCCTGGGTAACATCTCAACGTCTTACATCCTCAAAGAAATCCTTTTTCTTGAAATATTCCCTGTTCATCACAGAGAGAGGTGGCAAACATGTCACCACGTGGATGGAGGGCTATATTAAAAATGAGGATATGATGGGATGACATCTATTCTGCAGAATAAAAACATATAAATATTCCAAACAGTTGCAATTTGACGGATGCAATAAGGCCTAACACTTGGTGTTTCGGAGGTGGCAAGGGACAGATGTCCATAATTTATCGCTCAAATTTAGGAGCAAGATGGTCAAAATGAGTATTGTTACATTCAGCAAACGTGCCTGAACCTATTGATATGACTCACGTGTGTATAAGTGTTATGGTCACTAAGTTATGAAGCCTTTTATACCTTAAGTCACTCATAAAATCCAAAGAAGGATTTTTTTCCCCGTTAAGTTGTAAACAAGTCAACCAAGTAGCTGATTTACGACAGGTGGGTCTTGTGTGTTTCAATGTAAGAAGGTCTGGGCATGAATGTTGGCATGTTTGAATAGAAAACTAAAATTCAGCAGAGATGTGTTTGGGATCAGACACATGAATTGTCATATTTTCTGCACCAGTGACCACTCTGGGGTGAACTATTGGTGGACGAAACGCGTCAGAGTTTTTCTCTGTAGCAGAAGGAATTATGTGTATGCACTCAATAAACAACCTTTTAATTTGATTGCGCTTGGATACCAATTTTTGTACCCCTACGGTAGCTGTGAACCGCCTAAAACTTTTCTTCTACTGACCACGTGTGGTAATGTATAGGGAATTCTGCTATGTTTATCCTTTTATTTTAAGAAACTGGTCTGCATTTATTGTAACTATGTTCTTGTAATAATCTTTTTCTGTAACCTAAGCACTGTATTTTTATACATATATTAAAACTTTAATAAGTGATGCTTTGGGCTCTGAATGAACTGTTTGCACACTTTGTAAAGTATATTTTTGGACACATTTTGCTACAACAGATTTTTGTGTGTGAAGTGCATAGTTTTTCTTTATTTTTCATAAACAGGACCTTAAACCCTGGCAGATGGATACATCTTTTATTTGCATATTTCTTTGGTGGTGGAAGTGGGTATTGTTGCAACAGAGTAAAGGGTTATTAACTCATCGAAAGTTCCTTGCGCAGGAGAAATGCTAGATTAGCCGTGTTTATTAACCCAGGTTGCATGTATAAATGACGTGCTCACAAGTGTGTTATTTGTGGCAGATGTATATTGGGACGGCGTGAGGGGAGGTATTACTCATTTGAGGGACCTTTGCGACAGGTAAAAAGTGGGTCAGCTAGATAGCTGTGTATTAACCCTTGTCCCTTATGCAAGTCACGTGCTCACAGGCGTACCGTATTTGACACACTGAAATAGAATAATTCGGATTTCGGTGCCTCAGAATGAGTTGGGACTTTAAGCAATTTTGTGGGTTTATTATGCTATAGTCTTAAGGCGTGGGACATAGTAGAGTAGGCTGTCATCAGCGCGGCTTTAACAGCCGCTTCCGCACACGTTTGGAGGTTCAGATATTTTGAGCAGACAAGGAAGTTTAAAATTTGCCGCTCAGGGGAGCGGAGGAGCGGTCACGTGACCGCTCACATCCAATGGGAGCGAGGGACTAGCCCCGGCTCGCCTCCGACACGCTTTCGCCCCGCCTCCGCCCCCAAAGCGCGCTCACTGCCTCGCCTGCCAGGACACAAAAAAGTTCGAGTTTGAGCAGGCAAGGCAGAGCAGGAGCGCGGATCAGCGCGGCCCGAGGCACCATGCCCGAGGCCTAACCCAACAGCTACTGGCAATATCAAAGGATGCACATCCTGTCTCCAAGCGTTTCCAGTGACCAATTGAGAAAGTGGTGGGTACAATGTTTAGCACTGGTATGGATCACTGATTATTCCAACACCACCTGAATTAGACCAGCTTTCATGACCACAATCCGAGATTTCCCCCTTCAAGCAGAAATAGTTTTTGTCTGTGGACAAAAGTATCAGAAAGCACAATATTACTGTATATTCACAGAATTATTAAAAGAAAGATCATCACTGTGTTGCAAGAGGTTGACATGATGGCTGTTGATAAAACTGGAAGCGACAGCTTATCACATAGATGTCTGAATCAATGTAGCTAGACTCGCATGAAAACGTAACATGGACAGCAAAGCAAGCACAATGCATTATTTTGTGGTTCATCATGACCACCTTAAAAGTACTCTTTTGACAAAGGCCTTCCAGGCTGAAACGCGTCAAGAGGACTCGCTTGCACCTTGTGCAATAAAGCTTACTTTTTAACCCACATCAGCCTTCATCTACTTTTGTGCTGTGCGACGCATCTTTCTCTCTTGGAGAAGTTCATTCACCTTAAAAGTATATTTAGTTTAACACACAAATTGCTGAAGTGGCTGATTTCCTGGTAGTTCTGAGGGTAGTATAGGGATTTCTAAATGATGGCTTCTGCAGCTAATAACACCGACCTTGTGGTGATTTTTCAGCGAGTCTGCAGAGACAAGTAGATGTGTGGTGGGTAACATATAGATTATGTGTGGCTGGAAGGAGCTACAGTATTAAATTTATTCAAAGTATTTGTTTGTAGAAGTATGAACAGGACAACATTACTTCAGTGTTTCAGCAGTTCCTTTTTTTAATATAAATGGCATTTTAGCTTTTGGAGTTTTATTATAAATTTGGGGCTGCTGACAATGCCTGTAAATTATCTGTGTTGTTTCAAGTTGTCGTAAACATCTATATTGTACGTTTGTAAGAAAACAAATGCTACTTTTTTTTAGAACAATAAAACAGAAGGTACAGTAAGAATTGATCACAAGCCAGCAAACCAGAAGCTTATTTTTCAGTATAGAGTATATATGGTAATGTTTTATTGTACACAACCAAAAATGTATAGAAAAGTAAGCATTTTTTGATGTACAGTACTGCACATTGGAACCTTTAAAACAACATTTGACTTTCTGTTGACATTCCTTTTCAAAGTTGTGTTCCCTCTTATGAAGAGGTAGGGTTACAGAGGGTTACAATAATACACTTGTTTGCGCTTGCTGGTCCTCTTCCTGGGAATGTATTATGATTCTGGTCAGTGGTTGTTTTGTGCCCGGTTCTTTTAAGCAAATTAAGTTTATGATATACTTGGTAATAAGAACTTATATTATTGTGTCCAAAAGTTCCCTGTTTGTCCACTTCCCCTTAAATACATAGAACAGTATAATCCATACAAGGAAATACGTTTTCTGATAATATGGCGGGAAATGCTGTCCAACAAGCACATTTTCTTTGGGGTATTTGTTCCTTGTAATACAGGATGACGCATCATTATTTCATTTCATTGTTTTTTGTTTGATTCGGTATCAACTTTTACTTTGTGATGGTGGCAGTGAAAACAGACTAACTGGGCACAGCACTTTAATTCACAACAAATGTTAGCATTACAATTGCAGTACTTGGAATCAACCATTTTACAAGTTCATGCAGCAATCTGATCCAACAATTTAAATTGATTTTGGATTTGAACCGAGGGGTCCTTCAGAGAACCACTGCTTGTACCTCTGATGGCCACCACGTTGCCTGCATACTTTGTCTTCCGTGCAAACGCACCATAGAAGCTTGCTATTGGCCTGTGATTTGGCAGACATTTTGTTTCCCTAAAATGGAATCTGGGGGGGGAAGTAGTTTAAATCCAGGTTTAAAAAAAAAAATTCTCCTCGCCCGCACCCTTCAACCCTCTCCTCCCCCTTCCCTCCCACAAATAAAATGATAGTAAGGATGGCATCTTTAAAGATGACTAATTCTCTTCTCTTTTTTTTTCTGTTCCCCAAACTCAATAGGATTTTCCCCCCCTAACCTTCACATTTAATTTGCTTTATGAAAATAGCGAGCCTCTTGGTCAAAATGACATTGACAAGTGTTTTTCTGGCGAGTGATACGTAAATCGTACTTGTATGTACACACACACACACGCACAGTATATGATGTGATGCTTCACATCTCCCCATTTAAAATTTTTTTTATTCCAATTCTTTGGACATTAGTAGGAAAATGCTGGCACAATTTAATTTAAGTAAACTCAAGTCAATACAATTCAAGTAAACTGGACAACTAAATGACCTGTGCTTTCATCTGATGTGTTTGTTCTCTCTTCCACAGTCTCTAATATTTGATGAGGTTGACCTATCAGATGCCAGCGTTGCTGAATCAAGCACAAAAAATGTCAACAACAGCTTCACGGTAAGATGACATTTTGACAAATGGGACTTGTAGTCAAGTGGCAGTTTGCTGCCTGGGCAATGCAACACATTCCACAGTGATTGCTCTTTGCTTAACATTTTCACATGTAGCATTTCCTGTTACTAAGTTTAAACATGAACCATTTATTTAGATCTGTTAAAGGCTGTAGGTTCAATTCAGTACAATGCATTGCAGCCCCCCTAGCACTGGACAGCAGAGGTATTTCCACAAAGCAGCATTTAACGTTTGCAATCCATGCTATCGCCAAATTTAAAATTAAAATGCAATATAAAGCAAAACTTAGTCTGGCTACGTACTTCCCAACTTTTATTCTACTGTAAAACATTCGAAGCCATTCAGCAAATAGCCTACAAGGGAAAAGGACAGGTCTTAGTTGCTACCCACATGAATGTACTGAGTGCAGGATGTAACCCTTACATTACATGTGTAATACTAACATATGTATGGTGTGTTCCTATACAGTGGCGACAAGAAGTTTTTGAACACCGTAGGATTTTCACATTTCACATATTTCAAACCTAAAAAGTGATTAGATATTAATCTAAGTCTTAAATACAGATAACCTGATGAAACAAATAACAAAAATATGATACCTTTTCAACATTTATTTATCCACAAATGATTCAACATTCAATATCCATGTGTGAAAAAAGTATGTGAAACTTGAGATTCAGTACCTGGTGGCACACCTGTATGGTGAAGACCAAACTCATAAAGTTTCTGATCTTTATATAGGTTGGGGCCTCCCAAACTCACCCCTTAACATCTACCTTATTATTTAAACATCTGATTCTAATTAGCCCCTTTCATTTAGCTGATAAAACCAGGGTTTCACTTACTTTTGCACATATCCTGATTCTGAATTACTAATGGTTTGTCTAATTCAGTGTTTCCCAACTCCAGTCCTCATCGAACCCCAACAGGTCAGGTCTTAAGGATATCCCTGCTCCAGCACAGGTGGGTCAATCAGCGGCTCAGTCATTTTGACTGAGCCACCTGTGCTGGAGCAGGGATATCCTTAAGACCTGACCTGTTGGGGTTCCCTGAGGACTGAAGTTGGGAAACACTGGTCTAATTCATACATCATTTTGTTTCAAAAGACATGGAATTTGTTGGTATAAACCCTATTGGATATTTTTTATTCAAGAAGGTTATCATGGAAAAACTATGGAATTTCTGTAATTATCATTGGGGTTCTCGCCACTGTAAATGATTCAAACACCAACAGTGTTTCAATGAGTGTTTCAACAGATTCAAAGAACAACAGATGCATCAGAAATTGTGTTTTTTTTTTCATGGAATAAACTACTGTATAATATGCTTTTTCATGATTAAAGTGAATATTGCATATGTTTGTGTGGCCTACTATTGAATCTAACATTGAGTGTTTTAAGTATGTGTACAATAATGTTTCTACATACAGTATGAGAGCAATAATTTCAATAAGACTGAAGTTGGCAAAATAAAATTTAATTACTGTACTGTATTTTCAGTGTGTGAAAAAGATTTAACTATAATTACACACACACACACACGCACGCACGCACGCACACGCACACGCACACGCACACGCACACACACACACTCCCCAATGATTGAAATCCCTGATTACCCGAGACAGGAATACCACTGCCACTGATTGGGAAATGCCTTTATTCACTGCTCCATTGTGAGTAGGAAATGTGGAGGTTTTCACTTACACTTTTTTCACTTATACAAAAGCATTATTGCACTATATAAAATACAATTCTCTTACATGGTGTATCCCACCGCTCTCCTTATGTTTGGAGAAAATTATTTTGGAAAGACAACTGGAACAGTCTTTATAAGGGTTGAATGGAGGTTAACACCTCTTACATTTTATTTCAACACTTCTGTCACCAATCACTCTGAGAGTTATATGTTTGAGTCACATTGCACTTTTATGTTATAGACTTTAATATTGGTTTATCACATACTAACACTGTGTCACATTTTCCTTCCCTGGGACCTATGTAATTTAGGAGAGTGTAGAGTGCCACCCGTTGTTTCTTGTATCAACAATATGAGGCCTATCATGTATAAGAGAAGGGAATGTTCGCAAGTGGCAGAGGGGGTCGGTCATGCATGGAGTTACTGAACAACTTACAGATACAGGCAGTCCTCGGTTATCCGACGCAATGCGTTACTCAACATGGCGTCGGAAAGCGAAACGTTGTAAAGCAAAACCCGTTTTCCCATAGGAACACTGTTTAAATGAAACTTTCCGTTCCTGAAGGCATTTTTAATGCTAAAATACACAAAATATTTTACTCAAACAATAAGATTATGCTGCACACACATACATTATGATGTAAAGATTCTATGTATTGAATCCAGAACTGTATAATAAAACTGTTAGACATGTTTGAAGGCATAAAAATACCACAAAACCTTCACACAGACTGATCTGGATCATTTCCCTGACTGCAGCCTTCTGATTGACATAATGTTGCAACTTTGCAAAGCGTCGTAAGAGCGTCGGATAAGCCATTTTGGCGTCGTAAAAACGGCCATAGGGATGCATTGGACAGCGTCGGATAAGCCATTCGTCGTAAAGCGAAGCGTCGTAAAACGAGGACTTACTGTATTGGTGAGGTTTTGTTTGCTTGGGATCTATAATTGAATCACTAGAAATATTTCAAGCTTGAGTGTGATATGTGCTTTTTTTCATTTTGGACGCCAGTGAAAAGACTTGGTATTAACCAAAAGCTGTCTTGCACATTTATTTGGTGGCTCCTGAAAAAAGAGAAGCTGTGATCAACTGAAGTTGATGATTGGTCATTTTTTTTTATTGTGTGTGTGTGTGTATATCTCCATCTACTATAACATATTAGCAGTAATGAGTTGCTATTAACAGTGAGCTCAATACTGTACGAAACAGAATAATATGATTTGGCACGTGATTCCAAGCCTCCTGTGTGTTTTCGTAAATGCAGAAATTATTTAATTATTTTGAATACGTTTTAGATACTTCATGTATATGTTACTCCGTGTACACCTGAACATATTATTTGAATAGTCCTTTGAATTTCTATAAAGAGGGAAAGTTGATGGAGCCTCATTTTGGCAAGTTTAATTCTGTGTTATTTCAGATAAGGGTTCCTCCAAGTCAACTACTTGTATTTATTTTTTATCTAATACTAATACTTTAAAAGCAACAGGAAGAGCGCGTGTGGTTCTGTATATGGGTAACTGTAGAGTAAAAAGGAGAGAATGATTTGGGTTCAGTTGCACAGAAGGGGGTGAATGAAGAGGAATGATGGGGAAACAGAGAAACCATTCTTTGTGAAGCCTCGAGGCAAAGAATATCTTTATAGAGCAGGAACTGGGTGGAGCACATATTAAAAGATGACCAAACTTTACCCTGGATTGTTCTAGTTGCACTTGCAAGGCACTTTGAACCCCTTCTCCAAGTGTCCGTCCCGCCTGCACTAATCAGGTCAAAGGGCTTAATCACATGTCCCTGCCACTTCATCACAAAGGTTGTTATGATTGATGTGGTTGGAGTAAATAAGCTTGTACTGTAGATACCTAATTTTTTTCTTCTTTTATAAAACGATTTCCAAAACAAAATCGGGGTCACATAAAAACTATTGCTTTGTATGTATACTTTTTTATTTATGTGTATATATTTTTTTATTGCTATAGTTTCAACCATGCACCCAGGGCTTTACAAAAGAGACAATACAATAGTGCAACAAACATAAAATCAGACAGCAGGATAGGAAACCCCTACCCGGAGAGCTTACAATCTAACTGGTATGTTGGGAGATTTGCAGAGATTGCATGTAAAGGATTTCCTGAACCGGTCATTTTCAGTACCATGGCTGTGGGTAGAAAGTACAGTAATGCAGGACTTGCAGTTTGTTGCTGCTGATCCTTAACCAATACTGTTCTCTATTTTTTTTTTTATCCCTGCTCTGTTGTCTTTGAAAATGTCTTCATTTTGTTTGCAGAAAACAGATGGGCTTGTAAAACCGCTCCCTCCCTCCCTCCCTCCCTATTCAGTGGTGAAAATGCCACAGAACTGCATATGTTACTGTGTGATGGCAGACAAGATATTTTTGGCACTGAGCAAATTGGATAAGAAATGCAAGCCTTATGGCATCAGCTGGAATGATTTTACAGATTATTTTTTTTTACTTTATTTTTATAAACTAGAAGTAAACACACGCTCATGGGAAAGCCAACAACTGCAGGCAGCAAACATGCACATTGTACAGTAAGCTGCCTAAGTCTGCTTTCAGGCTGGCTGTTAAGCTGTGCATTAGATGGGTATGAAAAGCTGGAGGGAAGACAATGGAGAGCTCCATAAGCTTGATGCTAATGATAAACTTGACCATGAACGTGTAATTTTCCCAGGAAAGAAACCGAATGTGAGATATCTCAGCAAAATCAAATCTATTATCTGAGCACAATTTGTTCACGTT
Organism: Ascaphus truei; assembly: GCF_040206685.1. NCBI lineage: Eukaryota > Metazoa > Chordata > Amphibia > Anura > Ascaphidae > Ascaphus > Ascaphus truei. The sequence goes on from NC_134485.1 coordinate 314,149,313, forward strand.
ACTAGATTTCCTGGGCTTCCACTGTGGCAGAAGGCACCAGTGTAAACGCTGCCCTCCAGCTGAGAGAGAACAGAAAAAAAATCACTTGAGTGGCTCCTCTATATCTAGCCACAACCCCTTCCACAGGTATTTTATCCCCTGTCCTACCAAGCTGCAGCTAGCGTTTGTTTTTGTTTTTCTTTTGTGTTTTAACCTGCAGTCGATTCCAAGGGAGTTCTGTAGCCTCTCTTCTCCTGAAGCTCCTGCAGATTGCACCATTGGTGGTTGCAGATTAAGGGAGCCCTCACTGCCCTCTGGCTATGCCACGAGATTGCCTGCTATGTCGGACTGCATGAAGTTCTTGGTCTCCCTCTCAGCTTTTTTGAGATGTAATGAGCTGGTTTTGGGGGCCTGCGTTAGCTTAGGTTAGGCAAACACACAACTATGCATCACCCATATGTGTCCCGATTATAGCAGTTGGCGCTAAACTTTTTCATGCAAATAGTTGTGATTATTTGGCTGGTGCACCAATCATAACTTGGTACAGTATGTGCCAAGGGCATCTGAGAGCACGCGCAGTGCCTGCTAGGTCTGAATGTAATCCTGGTGATGCAATAATATAACGCGCTGACCCAGAGAGGTATTTATTCATGGAGGGGCCACACACAGGTGCTGAGTTTTCTTCCATCACAGGCTGGTGAAAATTCCTAGGTATGTATCAAGGCTTTAGTTAGTTGGCTTAATTGGAAAAAAGTGACTTATGATGCTGATGTGTTTAGCATTTCAGGTACTCTACCACAGGGAGGTACTTCAAAAGCTCCCACTGAGGGTCCTTTGCTAAAGAATAAGGCAACAAAACATGAAAAAGTTTGCTTGGGCATGTGATTAAACCTGCATTAAAGGCCAAGTAGCTTTGTGAGGAATGTTTTACGGTTACGGGAAGTGAACCGTACGACCACGTTTGAATGCTGGTCTTGGATGAAAGACACTGTGTATCAGAGCTTTAAAGCTGCTTACTTTAAGGCAGACGCAAAACTCAGAGGAGTTCAAGTTGGCGGACAAGTTTTGATCTAGTGGCAGAAACACCCTTTTACGGGTTAAAGGGAGAACAATTTCGATTCCCAGAAATGTGATTCACTGGGGTCTTCAGAAGGTGAGCACGATAGAGACGAAAGCCTTTGATTTAGATTTCTCAATGCAGTACGAGAGATTTTGCAAACTGAGATGTCCTATAGGAGTGTCCTCAAATGTCCTTAGCTGTTCCAATATCTGGACGGTTTGTTTATATAGACACAAAATCGATCTCTCTTTTTTAGTCTCCTTTCTAGAGTAAAATCCTTTTTTGAGTAACAACTGATGAACAGATCAATAAGCCATCTAATTTTGAAACAGAAACTAAGATCTTTAGGAGTTTTTTTTCGAACCAACCAAGGCGTGGTGTCCTTACCTCACAACAAGAGAGAAATTACAGAGCACAACTCCTAGGAGTCCTCTCCTCCAACATACTAGTCATCAAATGGGCATGGTGACATGTGAGACCGTTACTGGAAAACTTTCTCACACAATAGAACAAACACATAGACAAGGCAGATTGACTCCTTTCTATCCCAAGTTATTTAAGAGAGACTGAGATGGTGGGTGAAGGAAGACCACTTACGGAAATGTTGTTCTCTGGAAGAATACAGTAGGTGTATATTTAATAGCTGAGTGGTACAGGATGGAATGCACAATTAAATACAGCTGTAGCACAGGGGTGCTGTATCAACAATTGGTGAGGTGATCTGGCAAGTATACCAGAATTGGAAGCAGTAAAGGCAGCTGTAAGAACGTTTACTTTGTTTTATTCAAGGAAAGGGGTAAGAAATGCTCAGAGTTTAGTATCCTTCATCGACGAGCAGTGTGGCACCTGGAGCCAGGCTCTTCTAGGAGAATTTTTGACAGTAGTCAGTTGGGCAGAGGAAAACTTGAAGATGTATTGTTTCAGAAAAATCTAATGTGAAAGCAGTTTGTGTGAAGACTAGAGAACTATAGCTCTTTCACAGCAGTATTGGAATGATTTCAATCAGGACTACATGGGACAACATTGCAGGGAAACTCATTTATTTCAGTGGGAGTTTTCCTGTGATAGTGCTCCATTCAGTGCTATCACAATGTAATGAATAACCACCGTAGTCAGTACTTTAAAAGTCCATGTACAGTATGAGCGCTTTCAGTTTAATTGGGTAAGCAGTTGGCATCAATTGATTTAGTGGCTAGTTCCTTGCTAGTAATATACAGATTGAAGCCTCAAGTGAAGTATAGAGTGCCTACTTGCGACTTACCTGTGGTTCTTCGAGTGCTCACAGAGCATCCCCTTGAGCCTGTACAGGACATCTCTGACATGTATCTCATTTAAAACTATGTTCCTTGCGGCAATTACTTTAGCATGCATGATTGGTAAACTACAAGCTCTGTCCCAGAGGGAGCTATTTTATTTTCTACAAGTATAAGGTGGTACATAGACCAGTATTACATGTTTATCATGTTATCACCATATTATCCACCTAAACCAGGATGTTCTATTACCTTGCCCTTATGTGGAACCTGCTACCGATAAAGAAATAGAATTTCATTATTTAGATGTGGGTAGATGTCTGAAATGATACATTCTCAGAACCCAAGAATATAAGACATCAAATAGGCTCTTTGTACTTCCATTTGGAGAAAGAAAGGTCAGATAGCACCTAGATCTTCCATAAGCTGTTACATTCTAACCTACATCAAGAAAGCATATGTCAGCCAGAACAAGCATGTTACAGAGGTCATTCCACAAGGATGGTGCCCACATCCCGGGCTCAAGCAGTCCCTGCGGACCTGTGCACAGCAGCAGTGTGGTCATTAATAAATGCATTCATGGAGTATTAAAGCTGGGACATTCAGACGCTGGCTTTTTTGTCGATAGGACCTTGAAACAATTGTGGAAGGTGATAAATAAAGTTAAGCACCATAAATGTGGTTTTGTCCCCCTCCCAGAAGTAGTACTGCTTTGGTACTTCCCATTGGTAGATACAAATGTCCACAGTGTTAGCGCAAAGTGCCGGATGGCAACCGGGGAGGCACAGAGTGGATTAGGCAGAGATGACTCTAGTGAGTAAGATTGCCCATAACTACTGTTAATCCACTCTGTGCCTCCCCGGTTGCCATCCGGCACTTTGCGCTAACACTGTGGACATCATAGACATTGCATTGAGCTCTGCACTGTGAGAACAACCAGTGATATCATCAGCGGGCGTCCCGTGAGGCGTAGCAGCGTGCTTCCGGTGTGTAGCAGTGGAAGGCAACAGCAGAGTAGACTGCACGTGTTATTGGGACGTGTATGTATATCCACACTGCCGATTCAACATCTCAGCATCCAGGAACAGAGTGAGTGCCCTTCAAGGATCCAGAGGGCCCCCCCCTTACCTGGTCAGATGATCGTGAGTCTCCGGCTCCTCTTCTGAAAGTGGATGAAGTCTGACGAGTCCAGCTGTTCCCCTGTGTGGTAACCCCACTTATCAAATGCTTGATTTTATACATATTGATGTATGCAGAACTTATTATCTTCTAGTTTAATTAACTTTATAAACTGTATTTCACTATGTGCGTGTGCGCCTTGTCTATTCTCTGTACTTCCCATTGGTGCCTAATGCCTTGGTAGACACCCATAAAAAGATAAATGTGTTGTTTGCGAACTGATATTTTATTTTCCTGTTAGTAGATCTATCTCAGTGTGCGCCATTTTCCTGTCCCATAAATTTTAAGTGTACTGAAAAGTTGGCTTATATTTCATAGCTTGAGAACTGCAGAGACTACCTGTGGAAGGGGCTATGGCCAGATCTAGAAGAGCCCCTTACTAGTGAATTATTTTCTGTCCTAGCTCACCTGGAAGCCAGCGTTGACTAATTGGGGTGTTCTGCCATGGCTGTAGTGACAGGAAAAGAAAATTGCGGTGAGCAAACAACGACTTTCTCTTTTTTGTATACTTACAGCCATAATATGAGCTATCCACAATTCACGCATGCAAACAAATGGAAATAAAAGGATCTTTTACAGGAAAGGATAGGAGCAGCATAAAAACAAAGATGTTGATGGGGGATAAGGGCCACCTAGTCTTCCCATTAGTTTGTGCACTTCATCAGACCTTCCAGTGTGGCACACATATATAAATAGCTACACTTCAGTTCCTCTATTCGCATGTTCTACAGATGCTCACAAGCAGGTGAAGGCACCGTAACATATGCAATTTATTGTGTGCAAAGATTATTTTACGAATAAGGCACTTGTACTGTAGTTTGGATTTTTTTTTTTGTATACACTAAATTATACATAATATAGAAGAGGTGACAACTTCCCTATAGCAGTGATCTTTCCTCAAACTCTCAATCAGCCATTGATCTTCAAGCTGTTGTGATTAGCTATAGGTTCCTCAGCTTCAACCAATGGGAGACAAGCAATGGTGCTCTCCTTGGCTTTCACACATGGGCAGAAATGGGTACAATAGGAACACCTAGTTTATTTTTGTTTTCTTTTTTAAACAATTTATTGATTTCTACAATATTGCAAAGGGAATGGGAAGAGGAAATGGTACAGAAAAGAGGGAGGGGGGACACACATTTATTTACAATCAAGTGCATCCACATCGAGAATCCTAATCTTCTGAGAGAGACAGATTGAAAAAAAATATATATTATAAACAAACAAAATACCTGCAACAGACCAAGTATAAATATATGAAGCTATAGTCTGGTCAAAGGTGTGGCTATAAGTAAACTGCCCCTGACGGTGCTACAGGTCAAAAATAATATAACTACAAGAAACGACAGTAACCTAAAGAGCACTCAAGCATATCCAAAAAATATCTAAGACAAGACAATTAAAACAGTCTGAGGAGATCCATTAATCTCAGTGATGCCTGCAAAGTACAATAGTTGAACAGAAAATATTCCGACGCCAACAGAACCTAAGTCTAATAGAGTATAATGAATGTAGACATAATTAAACTCAAGCGGAGATAACCTGATAAGTCTAAAAGGTTCAGGGTGAAGAATAATAATTCACCCGTCCCCCCTTACCTAGACTGGCCGGTCAAACACTTATCTGCTGTAACAAGACATCCCTAAACACTTTACAAAACACCAATAGAGCTTCTTGTAAAACATATGTTATGTGGCATCGCTTTATAACAGAGCAGCTCACCGGACATGTGCAGCTTCTTGGGATCAACGTCCCATAAACCTCACTTGAGTCGAAGTATAAACATGAGAAGAAACTGATAGTTCAATAAAAAGGTGGAAGGCTTTGGTAAAAGCAAAACCGATGCTGTGTGCCAGAAAGATTATGCTCTGTCTGCATATCTACTTCATAGCCCACTTTAACAAGTAACCTTTAGTGACATTGCCAGTAAAAAGAGATGCTCTTCTTTCCTTGGGAGTGGTGAAATCGCTGCTCTGCACTATAAACTACAAACATTACCAGCATAGTTGATGCCTTATATCTACACAAAAGAGCTACAGTTTTACACTGAAAGTGTAAAAGGGTATTATTCACTGTAGTGGAAGGCTAATTTTAGGTATAGTTTAAGAAGAAATCTAAGACAGTTGTAGTTTTTTTTTGTTGCTATTGCTTTATTATCGCATTTAAGATTTGCAAGTTCCATGCAAGTGTAGCCCCTGTAAGTAAGAGCGGGCTACTTCTCCTTCTCCTACTGGAGTAAGCCCTGGTAAGGGCAGGCGCCAGTAGTAACCATGGGTTTTCCCCCCTTCAAGCCCTGCCTGGAGTGATGGAGGTGGGCCCCCTGACTCTGTGCAGGCCTAGACAGAGGGGAGGTACTGCTGACGTCATGAGGGGCGGGGCTGACTATTTAGTGGGCTGTCCTGTGTGTGTCTGAGTCAGTTGGTTCTGTGAGTTGGTTCTGTCAGTTCGTGCTGCGAGTTGAGTGAGAGCTGAGAGAAAGAGGTGGCAAGTCAGAATGCTCAGTTCTGTGAGGATGCCAGTCTGAGCTGGAGCAGAGTCTGGAGAGCAGAGTGTCAGGGCTGGCAGTCTGAGGAGAGCCTGGAGGGAGTATGTGGAGTGATGTCCGGGTGCGGAGGAGAGTGCTGGTCTGAAGTGTAGTAATACCCAGCAGAGCGCATGCCTGACCTGAGAGGCCCTGCTCAACGTGAGAGTGATATTTGTAAGAGAGACCTCAGAGCGGACAGGATTATAGAGGTGGATCACTGCCCCTCACCCTATTTAGGGGGTGAGGGGAAGGATATCTAGCCTCACCCCTAGGGCCTACCCTGTGGGGTGGAGGCAGGGGGTATTGAGGCCCCATTCAGCCCATCCTGCTGGGAAGCATACATCTGGAGGGAAGGAGAGGCGAGAGACGCCTGTACATTGGGAGCACGGTTTCTATGAACTACTCTTTGCATGAACTGCTGTGCACTACCTCACTGTGTTACCGAAGAATAAAGACATTGCTGCTGTTTTACATAAGACTGTGTGTGAGTTCTGGTGCATTCACCCTGGGACCAGGGTTCTTTCTCTGTAAGGGTCCTACCCCATATCCCTGGGGCTTATAGAGAATGGAGGCGCTGCACCACTAAAGACTGAAGGCCATTACCCCAGAAGCCTGTCTTGTTGTCCCCAATACCACCGCGGGAGACTCAGGCCCTCCTGTTCCACGCAGGTATGCACCACCATGTACATGTAGCCAGCCCTCACTACACCCTAGATATGCTATCTGTGTCTGGGGGGGGGGAACATGGGTTACACAAGTAAGAAAATGCGGTAACAAAAAGTGAATCGACTTTAAAGGTACATGTACTCTGCTTACAAGCTCTGCTTCTGTTGCCTTCGTGTAACGCTTGGCACCAGTTGTCAATACTGTATAGCTTCTACTAAATATGTGGGAGAAACATTGAATTTGCAAACCTTTAACTTACCAATGATGGTCATTAGGCATTGGTAGAATATGATCTTTTATTGCACTTGCATCTGTTCAGAAGTTCACAAGTAATCTGACTTTTGTAGAACTACTGAGCTTTTCTTAATTATTTGGCCATTACGCCTTATTTGACATCTGCCACTCCCCATGTTGTATACACAAGTGCATACAAGGAAGCTGCATTGCAATGTATATATCATTGTTTCTAATCTTTTCCCAGCAGTATTCTGATACCATCTGAGCAAATATATAAAGAAGAGACTATTTTCTCCAGATAAGCTGGAGCAATAGCATGACGTTATGCTAGATTTAAATAGAAGATAATGCTGAGTCATCCACAACAATTTACAATCCTGTGTTTTCCTTGCTCATTTGGTCATTTGTAGGTGTGAATAGAAAATAAAGCTCATGAACCATTCTTTTTGTGCCAAATTGGCTGTATGTCCTTATTGAAGCGTTTATCTTAAATAAGTGTGATAACATGGGTAGCACTACTAAGCAAAGCTTCCAGATACAGTACTGCAAAATGACTGTAAAGGTTGTTTGCTCTTGAAGATCTATGAAAATCAGGTTTCTAAAGTACTTCTCACCGTTAATACAGTTGAGAGAACCTCTGACTCCAGGACCTTAAGGGTAAATCTTTATCTCTAAATTGCAGTATGTACTTAGTCTATAATATGGAAGTTTATGGGCATTAGTATAGCTATAGTATAGACTCCTAAACTTATAAAAATAGTGGTCAAGTAGGTGTCAATATGCATTAATTGCTTGTCTAGTCCGTCAGCTTTTGTGAGCTGTCACGTGCCTGTCAGTTAGAAGATTTATTGTTTGGTGCCTTTATAATCTGCCATTCTGCCGCCAAGCATTGCTTCCCTACCAATGATAAGTCGTTTTATTAATTTTGTAGGTCAAATTTGGCCCTGTAGAAGATCAAGATGACATATAATTGCTAATTTTTGATTAATAGACCATTGGTAGGTACAGTAGGTATTATTTAGTACTGGAGGAACTTTTACTCTTGAAATCTTTTGCCTTGGTCCTCATGCATCCATTTGATTAAAACAAGTGGTGCAGTAACAAGTTCAAATTACACATTGATTTTAGGTATTCAACAGACTTGGTCTGGTGCGTCAATCGTTCACAAATCTGGACTTGGAGAGGGAGCTTTTCTGTCCTTTGGACACACCTATTATATTATTTTGATCAAAAAAGTTGTGCCAAGTCCTAGAAGAGAATATATTATTTAGACCATCATAGGATGGAGCTGTATATGGAAGCTAAATACAAGAAGTCCTACTACTACTAAGCACTTGCCGTTATGCGACAAAACAGACTTTTCTCCTGGATCAGCAAACTACATTTAAGCGTCTGAAGAGAAAGAGGTATCACGTTAAAGATTTGATTCACGAGGATCTAAAAAGTGTTAAATTGTTTAGTTGAAAACAAAATACTATTTCCCAAACAAACACTTATTTCTGTAGTTGCCAGCGAGACAATATATGAAAAGCCTCGTACAATAATGGGCCGACGGTGTAATCCATTTTGCAATAGACCTCTCAACCTGAACTATCTGTACAAACCTCTAATCTCCTATAACTATCTATGCAAGTGGGAGAATACCGTGAAAGAATGAAAAGAAAAGATCTCCGTGAAATCCAGCGATGCAGAAACTTCAATTGTGAGAGCACCTTGAAACATTCAGAGTTGTTCGCTTTGCAAGAAACACGCAATCACATTTTGAATGGTGCCTACAGCTCCTGAAAAACAGAGCCGCTTTTGCCCCAAATGCTAATTTCAGAAAGCAGATCGTTTGGTCCTGCAGAAAAAGCTACATTTTGGGATGAAGTTACTCAACTTCTGAACTCTACATGAAAGTAAAGCGAACAAAAAGACTTCAAAGCCTTCATATTTGACAATTTGGAAAAACGGGGAAAACGTTTAGTCTCATCCAATTTAACAAGTAGTGATATTAATGATAACTGTAGCCAAAACAAACCTAAAAACAATGGCTAAAACCAACTCCACTGTTATTTAATGATCGGATTTGGTACATTATGCATTACGATTGGATGGATGCTCTAGCTATGAATATGGAGAAAGGGGTATTTCAAATCAATTGACCCACATTAGAGAGACCTTATTTTAAAAAAAAATGTTGAAGGTATGGAATGGGTTCTCTTGGAAAAATAGAGGGAACATTAAACCTACAGTAGCTACAGTAATCTCCTTATTAAGTTCACAATAACAAAGATTATGACTTTATATAATAGCTACAACTCTAGGAAGGGAGATAGTCGAAGAGGAAAGAATTGACCTACTTTTTCTTTGTGTTCATTATGTATCATCCCATTTATGTATAATATTGAATTGACTGTTTCTCAAAGTAAAAGTATGACATTTTCAATTATGTACAATAAGTTGTCTTTTTCATTAAAATGGCCAAATCTATGCGTACAGTGTAGAAAAAGCTTGATACGAACAAAGATAATTTCGCATGTAGAAAGCATGCGTGCCACTATAATCTCACATAACATTAATCTCACATCGATTATATAACTGTAGGATATTATCCAACAAATCTGTGGACCTAAAGCTTTCCATTTCAGAGGATTAAGAACTGTTTTAATTTCTTTAACTGAAATGGAAGCATATACTATGTTATCCAAAACAAAATCAGTTCCCGCTATCTTGAAATTCTCACTGATCCTATTTCATCGGAATGTCCCTTGCAAAAATAGTTTTATATTGTGTAATTATTCATGGAAGCAACCACCAGAAAATTAACATACTGTAATCTGATGTGTACCCATGAACTTCTAATACTCTTAATATTATCCTACAGTACTTGAATTGTCTCCCACTCAGATGGGAGACGAGAGGCAGTGATGGAAATCGCCCAAATAATTACAGGTTCTAACCAAAATACCAAAGTTAATTCCACCCATACCCTTCAAAACTTGCCACTGTGACGGCGAGGAGGGTGGTCACATTAATGACCCTCAAGTCACAAGTGAAAATGCCAATTGTACATTTGAACAGACAGCTATGATTATATGACAACTTGATAATTTTAATACGAAATGGAATAAAATCATGCTGTAAGTTTTTCACTGTTAGTATGGCTTCCTTATGACCATACATTTCTTTATTTCATTGTTCACCTTCAGATAACAGGTTATCCACCTGATACAGTAGGTAGTTTTTTTTATTAGCACCGAACAATAGTATCTTGAAAAAACAAGTGAAAAAAACAAACCCGGGATTAGTAATTCAACATTTGTTATATGAAAAGTAAAAACAAGATCCACTCACCGTTAATATAGTAGAGTAATACACTCTTCCATGTGATAGTCGAGGCTCTCTCTGTTTGGAAAGGTGGAACACTACTAAAGTGGGGAGTCACTGGGCGCCACCACCTGACTCCCTTTATATAGAGGCTTAGACGGTCCAAAGAGTTTTTTGGTGCAGTACTCTTCCTCGGGGGGACATTAGAAAGTATGTTATCTTGCAAGGAAATTTTAATTTAATATTTCCCAAAACATAATTCAGCAGATACTATTTTTTACATTTTAACAGCACCATGTTCCTGTATTGTGATAATTACCTTGGTCGTGTTTTAATTGGTAATTTATAGGTTGTTACAGTACCTTGTGGTATGTACTGTAATAATGCAAAATAACTCTTCTTGGCTCATGATGCTTTCATGATGCGGCTCAATGTTTGGAGTTGGAGCTACAGGGAACATTGAGGGATAAACATACCAGTTCGACGTCTCACTCGGCGATGTCCCAGACTGATGAAAGTTTTACTGCATTTATTGTGGCATGGTCGAATACAAATGGGTGCACAATGTTTTAGGAGAGGACTCTCCCATGCCTCCATTGTACTCACTGTAATGCAGTAGTGTTATTAAAGGTGACTACATTTCACATCAACAGAGTAATAATAAAATACAAAAAATCCCTTTGAGCGATTGTGTGCTGTGATACTGACTAGCTGTGGACGAGGAGAGGCTGTGCAAGCACACACATGCAAATGAAAGCATTTACATGTATGAACATGACGCACACCATCCACAGAATGAGAACATGTACGCCGAATGTAAGAACAGTAATAATGCCATTCCAACATATGCTACTTATTATTTAGGTGAGAAATTGACGAAAAGCTCTTCAACACATTTAGCAGAAGAAAAAAAAACATTTCTAAAATCTCTTATTGTATTCATTATACGTTGGTACATTTTACCTTTCTTAATCAAGGATCTAATTGACGAGCTGTATGCCGTTCCTCTTTTGCGCTGCAAATTTATTTCCTATTCTGGCATGTATGAACTTGACATGCATTCTGATACATTTTCCCTGCGGTCATCCTCCTGTTATTACTATAGTATACAGTATATTCCCCATCTACATATTTTCAAGCATCGAAATAACCTTTTTATACAGATGTAGCAGGCGTTATTGCCCCTGCGCAAGAGCGCGTTAGCCCTGTCCCTTTTTGTCTTGCGCGTAAAGGTGTCTGCTCCCGCTGCCGACTTGGGCGCCGCTTTTTGACCAATACCAGTGGCACCATTTTTTCATGTACGGTACATCTGTGAGCACATCACTTGCATATGAGAAAAGGGTCAATACATCCAGCTTCCTGCTGGCTCTTTTACCTCTCCGCACGGCCCTCAACATGAGCAATACTGATCTCCCCAAAAACCTGCAAACTACACCTCGAATATGCTGCCACTACCAAGAATAATTTAAGGACTTCCCTCTGGGGTTCCCTGTATATTAGAAACAATATGTAATTAACACAAAAACCCACTATAGCAAAATGTGTCTGAAAATGAGCCCAAAGACAGTACAGTACTTATTAAATTGTAGCTTTAAAATACGAAAAGGGTATGTGGTATCATTTAATCCGCCTGTCTTCCCATGTCACAACACGATATTATTTATTCTTTTGAATCATATCAGATCCCAAATATCTGATATGTTGTAAAACTGTAAAGAAAAGAATATTGAACTTTTGATCCCCTCTAACGCTGGTTTTACGATCAGCCTTTGAGGATGTGCGTAGCTGATTTAGTAGAGTCTGTATTCTATCTGAGTGTCACCTCACTGTAACCAGGGTTGTTATTGTATGGCCTCATTACCCCAGCAAACACAGACCAGGCCACTTTTACATAAATCTCCTCAGCAATACAGAAAAAAATGTATTTTAAAATGCTCCATTAACTCTTTTGTTCTGGATGTGTTGCAGAACTATACATTGTGACCTGTCTGTATCCGTGTGATGGTGCGCCCAAGCCACAAGTGCTTCATTTAGAATGTTATCCGATCATTCAGTGGATCTTTAGCGGATTGTTATTAATTGCATAGCATACATACAATCCGCCATTTGTTACCGTGTAAAACACGGTATTTCATATGCATCCTTCTTTTGATAAGTTGTAACATATAAATAAGTAGTTTCCCACTTTTTTGGTTAAGGAACGTCCTACAGGGTGGATGCCCTGTCACGTAATGATGCAGGGGAAACAGATTTTCAGAGCCAGAGACAGCACTGATCAGGTGAAAGTCAGAGGGCTGTCTTAATTGGCCTTTTCAGCAGCCTCATTAGAGGCCTTAAAAAATCCTGCAGCACTCACTGCAAGGGGATCTCTGATCCAGGGAGACACCTTGGACCGCTGTAGAGAGCATGTCTCCCCCTGCCCCTTCCCCTCCCCCTCCCCCCCACCTTCCCCCCACCTCTCAGCTCTTAGCCAGATAGGAGGAAGGTGGAACCTGAAGGGAAACTGACTTCTGCAGGGACTTTTTGTGTTATTGTTCGTAAGGGTCTTAGCCCTCCAAACTCTTTGAAGCTGTGGTATAGTCAGCGCTCCCTATAGGAGCTAGACCTGTTTGTTTTTGTTAACCCTGTTATGCTGATATTTATGTTGTCAAGGTTGCAGTAAATAAAAGCCTATATGATTTTCCCATAAAAACCGTCTCCTGCTTTAAAACCTTTGCTCGCATCTCTTACAGAACGCTATAATTATATTGTGAAATTCTGCAGAACCCCGACCCTCTCTAATAGCGCGCCTGAGATCAGATGCATTGTAAGGAACCCCAAACCTCTCTAATAGTGCGTCCGAGATCAGATGCATTGTAAGGAACCCCAACCCTCTCTAATAGCGCGTCCGAGATCAGATGCATTGTAAGGAACCCCAACCCTCTCTAATAGCGTGCCTGAGATCAGATGGGCCTGGGGATGGGGGGATATGGTGGTACTGGGCCTGGTGGCGGGATGTGGGGTACTGGCCTGTATAGTGGGGATACTGGGCTTGAGGAGGCGGGATGTGGGGGTACTGGGCCTTGGGAGGGGGGATGTGAGGATACAGGGCCTGGCGTGGCGGGTCTAAGGGGGATGTTAGGGGTAAAAGGGGAATGTAGGGGGGTACTGGGCCTGGGGAGGGGGGTATAAGAGGGATGTAGTGGATACTGGGCCTACGGCAGCTATGAGGGGATACTGTGCCCGAGTAAAGGGTCAGGCTGCTTACCTGGGGCTCTCATATGAGCTTGCAGGCTTGGTGGAGGCCAGCAAAATGAGAACCTGGGGAATCCCCCCTTCCAGATGGGCATCAGCCAGCAAAGGGAAGGGCCCTTCTTGCCTGCTCAGGTGCAGGCAATAAACTCTAGTGTCATCGGCAGTGGGGCGGGCCCCCTTGACTGACTGGGCCCAGGACAGCAGTCCTAGAAGTCCCGGCTGTAGGCGTCCCTGCCCATATGTGTTTGTCAATCAACATGTGAAGATACTTTCGTTATGCGATTATTATTTATTTTGCACTTTTTTTTTAGTTTAGATGTTTATTCACACACAGCTGATGTTTCATGATTATTGTTATGATTTTGCTGCCAGTTTTATTACACCGGGCCATGCCGTGTATGTGACGGGAGCTTTGTGACAGGCTATTAATAATACACAGAAAATATATATAACTGGGTTGAACTGGTACGAGACTTAGATATGATAAAATATAATTTATTCCTTGATAAAGGTGAACACACAAGATATACAAATAACAGGCAAAATATGGACACTCACTTAAGATGGAAATGATGACAGTCAAATCTAGACTGGCAGTTCATACAGCAATCTTCATAATCATCAAGACACGAAAGACATGAAAGACAATAGCCATAGGCTGAGCCTGGTTCTTATACCATTATTTTCCATTGAACACAACCTAAACCCAGCCCCTCTCATAAATCAGCGGTGAAGTTGACAGTTTTCCTCAGAGTAAAACTCCTCCCACCCATGGACGTTTAAAAACTGCTTTTCCCTATCTAAATAACTTCATAACTTCAGTTCAGTAATACCTACCGGCACGCGAGACATATTAATACATTCCGTCACGCATGACACTCCCAATGAGACTAAATATTACCGTGTAATACTAAAATTAAGAGAGATATTAATATCTGGCTCTTAGTATCTGTTAAACCTCATGTGTTTGTATTCGTTAGTTGGGGCTCGGTCCCACGAATACACATATGTAACTCGTAGCATGTTCAGCCGAGGACATCTCATAATATTCTTATATTTAATACGGTCACTCATTCTGATATCTCCTTGCGTAACCGCATCCCTGGCCCCAATCAATAAATCCTTTGAAGCAGGGACCCCTCGGTAGTGGACATTTGTCACCTGGTGTTAGATTTCACACCCCATGCCCCAGACCTCCTAAATCAGAGGCGTTTGTGTGAGTTATAACGCTCACAACCCACTTCAGCTTCCTGCAAACAGGTAGAGTGGCTGAACCTTTGATCAGGGGCTGCTTCCTAACCATTTGGTCGCTGACCATTTGCATTTAGTAGGCAGGCATCTTGGAGGGTAACTAAAACAAAGGGCTAGAATCACTATTTTAACATTAATCCCTTCCCTCCCGCATCAACCCTAGTGTATGTGTGAGTGCAAACACCAGGATAACACAATACAGTTACACAGGGGAATAAGCATTTGGATATTGAAGCGAGGTAAAAACACATTACTGGACCTCAGTCCAGTTAACCCCTTGCTTCCCAGGTGAGGGTAGAGGGTGGCCAATTGGGGTGTAACCCCTTTTATCCCGGGCCAAATCCTCCCCATCGTCACAGTGTAGAATTGCCTTTATACCAAGAGCTCTAGTATTGTGATTATGTGGTTCTTTAACAAGCCTGGCACTCCTGCCCCCTTAATTGATACATATCATGCACATGACGTCACACACTGAATATGTATTTGCTAATTTGTACACTCCCGGGAATGGTGGTGGTATTTAAACATGATTGGCACTGAGTTTCAACTGTTTGGCCTCTGATGAAGCAGGTTTCTCCAACCCCCCCACAGCCACCTTGCAAACATTATCCATCCGTTTGTATCCGGTCATGCTACATTAAACGGAGTCCATATTTTCTTTGTGTTGAACATCTGAATTCTACTTCTAGCTGCTATATTTAACCATCATTCATTCTACTGGCAGCTGCTGACAATGATAAGGTAGAAGTTTAACACCAAGATCATTTCTTTTACTGCATGTTCAGAACTTTTGAATGAACACCTCCATACCTGATAAAGAAGTACAGGGAACAGTAGCTAACATTAGACTTCTCTGTGGTTGTATAATGTGGATGCTGCCTCCTCCTTACAATCTGTTTGGTGCAGAAACTGAAAGATTAACATTCACCATCTGCTAATGTGATATATTTACTGTATGATCCTCCACCAACAACCCCACGTGACCTCTATGGGTTTCGCACTGCATGCTTGGTCAGGATGGACGAAGCGCACAGTGCGAAGCGCTTACGTGGGGTTATTGCACGCTATTGGTGGAGGATCATACCGGCAAAGAGAGACTTCGGGCACAGCTAGTAGTTAGAGCTGTCCGGACCCATCATTTACTCCAGCAGCATGCGTTTCTCCCGGTCTCTGTTCCCAGCATCTTGTTTTATTAGCACATTGTAAGTCTGGTCCCTTGTATTTTACACTGTTGTATCATCATGTAGTCCCAAATAGGACTTTTTGAATATACATATTATACTGATTCACAGTGCATTTCTGATTTTCTTTTTGTGTCACACTGTGAGCTCCGTTAGGGAAGCTCACTCCACAGGAGATTATTGGAGTTCTCCTGTTGAAGGCTGCACGTGAATCCAAGTTGAATCATTCATATGGGGCAGCACCAGCGCGGATTTCCTATTCCGCTAATTCCGTAATGCCCTTACAATGTAATAGTAATATCGAATAGAGCGTTTGCTCGGCACTGGACCCTGCTGTTTACTCGAGCGCCACACCAGTTCCCCCCAGCCTTGTTGGTATACGGACCCAGCATCGCTGGGCTCTCCACACAGGCAGCGTCACATGGGTTTCCAATGGTTCGGTGGCTCTGATGGACCATTGCCTGCCAGGGGGCCAACAACATACTCCCAGGGACGCGGTGTCTGCCTACCAACAAGGCTGGGGTAACCAGTGTGGGCGTCAAGTGCTGAGCAAACGGCAGAGTGCCACAACCCCTCCGGCACAGCGCTGTCACTAACCGGGGAAACGAATGAGGAGTCGTCCTCAGCAGTTGTCTTTTAATTCAGATTGCGTCCTGGGCTCCATGGGAACGCAGGACGCGATCTAACCATAAAAGAAGGCTTTCCTTGGGCATGACATAGCTACTATGTCATGTGGCATCCAAAGGGCTAAATATACGGAACAACAGTAGAAAGAAGCCCCAATGCACATCCAAAGTGATAATTTAGCTGCAGTGGTGCTGTGCTGTAAATTAACATGTTTTGTGAGTGCACTTCAGTTTCATCTATTTAATCTATGAGTGACACTATATAAGTAACACATACAAGTAGCATGGCTAAGTAAGCGCATGTTAAACATTGGAAGTGATGGATTGATCAGGTTTCTGCATAAATTGAATTATTATTATTTTTTGACAATTTAGGTATCAAGGAAATTGCAGCATGAAAACTGAGGAAATTACTGCCAGAGAAGCACAGAAGGTTTAATGAAGTTTAACACTGTTTCTCCCACCCTCTGGGAGATCACGCTAACTTTAGCAGTGTTGTGCTGATTATCTGCTGGTTTACAGGATGCTGAGCTTTCCGCCTGTGTCATTAGGGAAGACAGGACAGGCTTCTGGGGTAGATGTCTGATCTTTAACTCGCATGGTACAGCACCTTCATCTGCTGCAGGCTCCAGGAATGTGGAGACAATCCGTGCAGGAGAACTTACTTCCACTCCCCCAGATAGATTGCACACGAGGCAGGAGTATCCCTAATAGAGCCAGGGAAAATGTATCACTCCTCACTCCCCCAAGGGGAGTGAAAAGTGGCTGCCAATGCTAGATACACCCCTGTGTGAGTACCTGTCTCTCTCGGGTAGATACACTGATTCATTTAGATGTGCAGCTCTTTAAGTACAGAGGGGGAATGTCCAAGTTCTGAGCCCAGGATTGGGCAGAACACAGTCCTTAGCCCGCCCCCTCCCCTGTCACTCAAGGCAGCTACTTACTGTGGGGAAAACCCATGATTATTGGGCCTGTCACTGCCTGCACTGTTACCAGGGCTTGCATGTCAGGGAGGGCAGGCTGGTAGCCAAAACCAGACATGGCGACAGAAGTATTTTTTTTGTGTATGAGGTGTACTATATGTCCCTGCCCCCACCCCCCGCCCCTCCTGTGGTATAGGTGGTTGCCATGACACCCTCTAATGCTGCTAGAGGGC
This sequence comes from Ascaphus truei, assembly GCF_040206685.1. Taxonomy (NCBI): domain Eukaryota; kingdom Metazoa; phylum Chordata; class Amphibia; order Anura; family Ascaphidae; genus Ascaphus; species Ascaphus truei. The sequence continues at coordinate 314,166,968 of NC_134485.1, forward strand.
TGGTTTCTGTTTGTACGCCCACCCTGGAGATGTTCATGTGCCAGAGGAAGCCAGGCGTTCTCTGCAGGCGGTCTGTGGTGTGACCTGGCTTGTGCATTCCACCAGTGTCGCCCTTTAGCTTGTTCAATGGGGAGGTATAGTTTCAGTACCCATTTTATATTACCCAAATAGGAGTACTCCTTTATAACACCCGATATCTCAGAAATACAAAGAGGAAACACTGTACAAGCGATGATTTTTCCCAAGGTAATGCTATTTTTTTTTCATATGTATTTTATTACCTTCTGCGTACATGCACTTCTTTCACCTATGGACTGTCTAATTCTGCAAGCATAAATCAAAGTTAAGGGGGTAACCTTTAGCACCCTCTTCTAATTTTCACCCACCATCATCTCATATCTTAGAGTTCAGATAAGGGTCTCTGTGACTTTGTCTTTCACAAATGGGAAAGGCCTTTATCAAACCTAACCACCAGGTGGTTATAAGAAGGTCCCTCTTTAAACCCTTGCATGCTGGAGGGGTCTGGTGGTCAGTCCCACTGCTTGTCCAGCACTCGCTTAGTCACTGATTATAGAATGGAACAGGAGGAGACATCTCCCTTCCATCTGCCATCATTTGAGGTCACGCCAGTGCAGGAAGCCATCTCCCTTAAGACAGCGAGCATTTTTGGGAGGGGTGGTGGGGTGGGGTACACATAACTAAAACACCATGGGTTCTGCACTGTAGTAGCTACAGTACGTTCCATAAAAAGCTAGGTCCTGGGACGCTGAAAGGGTTAATGCAGCAATTCCCCCCCCTCCCTCCCCGCCCAGAAGCCTGTTTGATTTTAACATTTATAATGTTACTATTTTGCCCCCCTGGGCATGTCCTGCTCCTTAAAAATAATAATAATAATAATAATTCTGGTGTTAAAAATCAGGATTTTCTTAATCTCTTTTAATCTTCTGTTGTTACCATGGTAACTTTGAGACTGCACAGGGCTAAGGGGAGACGCTCTATGTCAGTGGTTATTAGCCTTTTTGACCCTACGGAGCCCTAGATTCTTTGTGGTTTGCAGAACTGAAATATTTTTTTTTCCAGGGATTTTTTTCCCCTCTTCCACGGACCCCTAGTTAAGAACCCCCTGGTCTGTGGGAACAGTCTCACCGACACGTAATATTTCACACGCTTCTCTCCTGAACAGCGCATCGGGTTTTTCAAATACTAGCAACGTTGAAAAGGGCAAAAATAGATCTCTTAATGCAAGGAAGGAAGATTTTTTTTAAATATCAATGTTGGGAATAGATTATGACATCTTTGTGACATTATAAAAGGTTGTCTGTTATGTGATGGCACACTTTTTGTTTTTAACATCTTTTGATAGATAAAGAGAGAACACAGGAGCGCACCAAGGTAAGAGTGATGTAATATATAGCAAAGAATAAAAAGTAGTAACTTACATAAGATTAAAACTTTAATGAATCCCGATATAAGCGATGTCTTTCTCCGGCAGGCACCACTTGTGACGGTATGCAGGGGCGATATTTGGATCTTCCAGGTAACAGTCCCGCGCGCTGGGGCTGTCTCTGTAACACTGTAACACTGTTCGCATCAGGCCTCCACGAGTGTAAGCGTGGTGTGGCGCGAAGTGCGCATGTGTGAGAATGAAGCCCCCCGTAGCCGTCATCTTTTGATCGATCTCTTGGGGGCCTGGAGGTTTCTTTCTTATCAAAATAAATGCTCCTTTTTTGTAATGTTAACTCTTGGGGGGGGGGTTGGGGGGGGGAACAAGTAGTTCAACAAAAAATATAGTCAACAGATTACTACTTTTTTTTATTTTGACCACTTTAACTTACACAGGGGCTGTTAAGAATATCCTGTATTCACCATCCTATCATCCCAGAAGTAGGTTGGTCACACGTGTTATCTTTAGTCCGTCACAAGCTGCTCCAGCAGCCTATTACATTTGTTTTAAAGGACTCCAGGACTTGGGATGGCCTCCTTTATCAAATGAACATACTGTATGTTGACAGAGAGGTAAAGAATTCACAATACATGTATGAAACAATTATTAAATACTAGCCTGGCTGGTATTTCGTTTTAAATCGTACTCCCTGGAGTTGCAAGCCTTAGGGAATTAATATGCTTGAAGCACCCAGCAATCGCATTGTGTGCCATATGTAATTCATTTTCACTGCAGTCATTTAAAAAAAGAATAATTCTTTATTTAGCGGCTGAACTCTTTCCCACCACAAATAGAATACTTTGCATTGATTTGGATTGTGATGTTGATTAATGACCAGTGGACACACACATCATTATCTTCGCTGTGGTAAGCCTGGAAAAAAAAAGGTTCAGGCTTGTCGGAAGGAGATGTTGCACATCTGTACGGCATTGGAGAGTACAGTAAGTAATCTAGGTGTCACCGATTGCTGGCAGAGCACGGAAATGCAGGTATGCAAGGCGAGCATCCCATTTCAAACAGGGCTCCCTTTGTGATGCTTGGCAGCAGAGTTTTGTTTTACAGCTGCCTAGTATGGATAGAAAGGAAACAATGTGCCTTAATGGATCTTAATGAAAATTCCATGGCTATGCCTGTGGTCACTTGCATTGAGTGCTGCAGAGCTGGGGTAGACTTGTTACTGGGGAGAACTGGATTTTTGCTATTTGTGATACAATTTACGGGACCTTGGAAGATCTGACCCAGAGGTGGCCAACTCCAGTCCTCAAGGGAAACCAAACAGGTCAGGTTTTCAGGATATCTCTGCTTCAGGACAGGTGGTTCAATCATTGACTGAGCCACCTGTGACGAAGCAGGGATATCCTTAAAACCTGACCTGTTGGTGGCCCTTGAGGACTGGAGTTGGCCACCCCTGCTCTACCCCAACCTGCACCTCTGAAAGCTGTAACTGGTAACACAAACACTGTCAGGACTATTTGTTGTGTAAGAGTAGTATGTGAAACAGGTTTGCTCAGTGCAAGGATTGGGATGTGAAATGGGATTGAACACGTACCTTAAAAGCATAAATAAGGCTGAAGAATATTTTCAGTGAAACCAGAAATACTTTGACAGGGGGTATATGCATAGAAAAGCTTCCTGGGAAAAGTTAGTAAAGAAGAATGGCAATAAAATAATTAAAAAATTCTTGGAAAAACATATGGAAATCATAGAAAGAACCAGAAGACCAAATTAGGTCTTCAGTTTTACAGGACATAAGGGCAATGAAGAGACTAGGTTTGTAACTGCTACACAGTTGTGCTCTTTATACATGCTTGGTTGTTATTTGGATACGCTGTTTATTTTCTAGTACTGGTGTATACACTTGTCATTTATTTGTTTTTAGTAATAATAAAAATAGCCTATATTTATACTGTATGACACCTTTTTAATTCTGTAATCATTTGTTATCGCCCTTCAGTGTGGCCACTGAAGTGCCTGTGGGATTCAGGACTTGTGTCCCAAGCCTGGAGGTGGAGGGAGCCTGGTTGACTGCATGTGAACTTTTGGGATTGCTCCCAGCTACCCAGTCCCCAAATCCCACCCAAACCTGTTCCACAAACGGCCATAGGGAGCAGCTGTGGTCAGGTGTTCATGGTCCCATTAATCCCATTGTTGGGTCTGCAGCCATTTTGGTAATCCTGGAGCTATATACAGTATCTGAAACTTTTATTGTGCTCTGCAGCCACCAAAGTGAAACCATATTAATCAAAAACAAATTCTAGGTTTATTACTAGTTAATCACATATGGGTAAGCTGAAACGCGCGTTTACTCCAATCTGCAATTTAAACATACAAAAAAAATCAGTTACCGGAGATGGATAGACACAAATTTTCATTTACTATAATGGTTCAAGTAACTCCTCAAACTTATTTTGCTCCCCACTCCCCACATTGCATCCTTATACAAGCAGAGTCAAATCACGGACATCTTGAAACGTTGACATGTTTAAGTAGACTAAACCGTGTCGGTTTATTGACAAATGGGCAATATTTACTCTTAATGCATCACCCCCACTAGACATCCGTTAAATAGGGAACAATTCCTTTCACATTACTTTCATAGTACTGCAAGCAAGCCTGGGTTAAGGAAACCTAGATCCAGCAAGTCCACCCTAAATGGAATTACAGCTGTGTTTGAGGGGGTTTACTCGCAATGTACAGGCTTGGCTGTTTAAGCTGTGTAATAAAGCAAGCTGATGCTTTAGGGAACGGTTTATTTAAAAGGAATCTGGAAGCTGAAAAGTGATCTGTTCACTGTGCTTTTTTTCGCACTCATTCCCATAGCATCTGCAATTGAAACACTGAAGCATGTTATATAGTCTGAAGCAGGCTTCAAGAACTTGTGTAAGGCTGTGTCCATAGTGGAACGCGCTAGCTTCTGTGCTCCTCCGTGACATGGCGTCGCGCTTGAAATACAAACTTGTTTGTATTGCGAAGTGCTGCTCTCCCTGTAGCGCATGTGCGCACACTATGTGCGTATGCATTGGCGTCATAGTGTTTGTTTCGGCGCAAGCTATGTAGCGCACGCCGTATCCTGTACTATGGACGCGGCCTTAGATGTAAATGTAGGCTTTACCATAAGTAGGTGATATGTGCAAGATAGGGTGGCTATCATCAGATTGTATGTATCTATCTAGATCAATGATTCCCAACCAGGGTTCCACGGAGCAGTCTCAGGGGATCCGCCTACGGATCATGGGCTGTGCGGCCCGCGACAGCTTTCCTGGCTCTCCCCCTCATCTTTCCCCCTCACCCCTCAATCCTGCTCTCAGGATGTAGGGTACTAGCGCGCTCTAGTAGTGCGGCACTTCCGGTGCCTGCTGCTAGCTAGAGCGAGCATGTGCGTGCAGTCCTGCCTGCTCTGCTGTTCTGCTGCCTGCTACCCACCGCCTCCTCCTCTGCCGGCAACCGCAGGATACCAGCCTCTCCTACCGCCTCAGGTAGGCATATGGGTGGGGGGGAATGGAGATAATGTGAGATCGAGGGTGGCGAAGGGTGATGTGAAATGCAGGGTGGGTGGGTGATGTGAGATACAGGGGGGGAGAGTGATGGGAGATGCAGGGGGGAGAGTGATGGGAGATGCAGGGGGGGAGAGTGATGTGAGATGCAGAGAGGGGGTTGATGTGAGATGCAGGGGGGTGGGTATATGATGATGAGGGGTTCTGAGGGAGATATGATGAGGATTTTTACCCGTGCAGCCCAAATCTGTTTTCCTTGGAGCAGTTCGGCCCGTCTCATGTTACAAGTTGTGCAGGCCTGCGCTAGAATTTGAGAAAGCTTGCAAGTAATTGGGTAAAAAAAATGATAATTAAGGTTTTAACGTGTAGGAAGGTGATTTATTCAAAAGTATGAGTTAATTATTATTTATTAACCCTACTGCTTTACATGTTGTGATGAACACACCAAGTTGTAGCATCTTTTAGTCCCAGATTAAGGCAGGAAGCGTAGTATTTCTCTATATGGAGTTTATTTACAGGGATAAATAATACACTAACAGGCCCACCGTCCCTTTAAGTCAAAACAAAATCATAAAATAAACTACTACTCCTCCTAGGAGACTAATTACACATAAAGCTTCAACCCTTACTAACCGGGTGGGCAGCTAAGCTGAATACCACCCCAAACAGGTACTATTATGGCTGAACATATAAAGTCTCTGTACACAGCAGTAAAGGGTTTTGCTTGTCGGTTAGTCTAGGATTTGTAGCAGACTTCCCCACTTCAGCACGATCTTGCATCCTTCCTTGCTAAGGGAGTACGACCCCACGAGAGCTCAGAGAATCTCTCCTCTGTAAGTCCAATGTTAAGGATAGGACATCCCTGCTTCAGCACGGTCTCTTGTCCTTCCTCCTTCCTGGGATTAACAACCCAGGCAGTCCCAGCAGGCTCTGCGTCCAGCGGGCCTAGGGGGCAGTGCCAGCTTCCACAGCTGGGGAGAACTCTTCTCTGTCCCCCTCCTCTAAGGAACAGCAGTCAGTCTCTCAGCATGGCAGCATTCAGGCTGTCTTTTCTTTCGTGTTAAGTCTGCTCAATAAGGCAGCCGTTGTTGCTGGGTTCTCTAGGGAGATTAACTCTCTGCGTTGGTAAAGTCCCATAGCTGCCCTATTCCAGCACCTAGAGGACAGTGATGGTATCACAATGCCTATTTTGTGATTAACCCCCGTCAAACCTTATATGTGTCATCCAGATAAGGGTTCCCTGAAATTTAACGAAATACTTCAGGGGTTCCTCTAAACAAAAAAAGGTTGGGAATCGCTGTTCTAAATCTTGTGTGTGATTCATGTTGTCTGGCTGTAGTTCAATACAGGGAATCCTTACCACGATGTCACATTGTTACCCAACAAATAGACACTGGACTGCTCTGCATTGGTAGCAACAGTAGACTTGGCATGCTCGTTAGTGAAGCTGGGATTAAATTGTGTTTTAATGGCTCCTCTGTGTTCCTCGTGATGAGCTGTCCTTGGGAAAAACAACAAACATTTGAAGCAATAAAGCATCCATTTGGCTCCAAGCTAATGAGGAAAGAATTGTTCTTTGCATTAAGTATTTATTGGGATGAACACTGATCTGTATTTATTGAGCTGTGCCAAAAGCAGAGAGAAGACCTAAAAGAGCAGTCTTATTATATCTAGTTGGCAGTATAAGACATATCATGGCTCACAGTGTTTGGAATCCTTTTTTATGTGGCTTTTATCTTGCATCTAGGGCTCGTGTATCATAACAATGTGCTCAGAAGTGGTTGAAACATCAGATTGAATGAAAGCTTTCTTCTAGAAAATGTAAAAACACACACAGGGATAATTTAGAAATCATTTAAACCAAGGGTGGCCAATTCCAGTCTTCAAGGGCCAAACGCAGGTCAGAATTTAAGGATATCCCTGCTTCAGCACAGTTGGTACTGTCTTTGACTGAGCCACTGATTGAGCCACCTGTGCTGAAGTAGTGATATTCCTAATACCTGACCTGTTGGTGGCCCCTGGGGACTGGAGTGGTCAAACCCTGATTTAAACAAATATATTTGCTGTATAATAATCTATGTACTGTATGTGTTTTCATACAAGCAGCAAACTAAAAATCTAAGTGTCACTGCACACAATATGTTTAATTCACACCAGCCCTGAAAACTAGGGAGCTCAGCTAAATAATGTGTATCCAATATGTTTATTGTTTATTGTGCTGTCTCTCCTAGTAATTACATTATGTATACATTCATTAATGACTTGCATGTTATTTGGTCATTGGTTGAATTTTTCTTTCTTCGTTGATTTGTTAATTTACCCAGTACAGACTTTAATTTAGTTGCTCATTCATTTACTTTTTGTTAGATGATCTTGATTGGTTGATTTTCATTTATTGATTTACACACTAATTGCTTTCTTCATTACTTTAATGCAAGCTTACACAGGGTTTATCACTAGAAGTCACCCATATGCTTTGACTACAAGGAAGAAATTATTTTTTCCTAATGATAAATGATCATTATCCTGGGATCTCGGCTAAAAGTATTCACAGTTTGGCACCAGGTTCAGGCCATATTGTTTGCCAAATAACAACACACTTCCAAAATTAAGTATTTCCATATTTAACCATAGTGTTTTGGTGAAATTATTGAACAGGACTTCTTAGCAAAGTAATACTTACTGAGCCAAATACAGTAGCAATTTCGATTTCTAGAGTGCTACAGAAAAGATGCACAATTAACACCATTTGTTTATTTGTTTTAATACTTTTTTAAAGATCAGTTGTAATTTGGGAGTTTGCTTAAGTAACTGAGAATTTAGAGTAGAAGATTCAGGTTTAGCCCTGATGACGGCTCACACCTGGTGCCCGAAACGTTGGTATTTTTACATTTGAATATACATTTTGCTTTGTTTCTCACTAGTTTGAAGCTTTGCTACCTGATGTTTCCAGTTCATGCGGGGTTGTTTGGAGCAGATTCGCCTGGTCGTTCTAACACCCACATTTCTTTGCATTTCTATTAACTTTTACATGGATATATGTTTCCCGTTATTGCTGTAATGAGTGCTTTGCCTTCTACATTTCAAAACACACCTAGGTATCTCTAACTTATTATAACGAAGATTTTGTTCGCTTCTCTTTGTTCTAAAATGACCTCTCCCGTTTTCCGTGGCCAACCAACACGGTTAACTTGAAACTGAATGACCTCCATTTATGTTATTTTTAACAGGCGAGAACCGTACCGTTTCCGTGTTATGGTGTAGTTACATTCACCTTAGATGTCTGAAAAAAAAAAAAAGGTCTTCATACAACTCGAACCAAAACATTTCTAATATGAGATCAGGGTAATTCTTGGAGAGCGAAACGTTATTCATTTATTTGGTACAACCTCCAGAAATGTATGCACTTACAGTACCTGTGCAGGCTTTCATAAAATCCCCATAAATCTGGCCTGGGACAATATTAGTTTGCCGTCTCAATAAGTATTGATCTACTGTAAGTGGTAGCCATACACCATAATTAACTGTTCCTCTTACCTGCAGAGGAGGTTTATAACCTGCTTTACCTTTCCTATTATTATAACTTCCCCCCTTACTTTTCCTATTATTATAACTTCCCCCCTTACCTTTCCCATTATTATAACTTCCCCCCTTACCTTTCCCATTATTATAACTTCCCCCCTTACCTTTCCCATTATTATAACTTCCCCCCTTACTTTTCCTATTATTATAACTTCCCCCTTACCTTACCTATTATTATAACTTCCCCCTTACCTTTCCTATTATTATAACTTCCCCCCTTACCTTTCCTATTATTATAACTTCCCCACTTACCTTTCCCATTATTATAACTTCCCCCTTACCTTTCCTATTATTATAAATTCCCCCCCTTACCTTTCCTATTATTATAACTTCCCCCCCTTACCTTTCCTATTATTATAACTTCCCCCTTACCTTTCCCATTATTATAACTTCCCCCTTACCTTTCCCATTATTATAACTTCCCCTCTTACTTTTCCTATTATAATAACTTCCCCCCTTACCTTTCCCATTATTATAACTTCCCCTCTTACTTTTCCTATTATTATAACTTCCCCCCTTACCTTTCCTATTATTATAACTTCCCCCTTACCTTTCCTATTATTATTATAACTTCCCCCCTTACCTTTCCTATTATTATAACTTCCCCCCTTACCTTTCCTATTATTATAACTTCCCCCCTTACCTTTCCTATTATTATAACTTCCCCCCTTACCTTTCCTATTATTATAACTTCCCTCTTATCTTTCCCATTATTATAACTTCCCCCCTTACCTTTCCTATTATTATAACTTCCCCCCTTACCTTTCCCATTATTATAACTTCCCCTCTTACTTTTCCTATTATTATAACTTCCCCCCTTACCTTTCCTATTATTATAACTTCCCCCTTACCTTTCCTATTATAATAACTTCCCCCCTTACCTTTCCCATTATTATAACTTACCCTCTTACCTTTCCCATTATTATAACTTCCCCCCTTACCTTTCCCATTATTATAACTTCCCCCCTTACCTTTCCTATTATTATAACGTACCCCCTTACCTTTCCTATTATTATAACTTCCCCCCTTACCTTTCCTATTATTATAACTTACCCCCTTACCTTTCCCATTATTATAACTTCCCCCCTTACCTTTCCCATTATTATAACTTCCCCCCTTACCTTTCCCATTATTATAACTTCCCCCCTTACCTTTCCCATTATTATAACTTCCCCCCTTACCTTTCCCATTATTATAACTTCCCCCCTTACCTTTCCCATTAGTATAACTTCCCCCTTACTTTTCCTATTATTATAACTTCCCCCTTACCTTTCCTATTATTATAACTTCCCCCCTTACCTTTCCTATTATTATAACTTCCCCCTTACCTTTCCCATTATTATAACTTCCCCCCTTACCTTTCCCATTATTATAACTTCCCCCTTACTTTTCCTATTATTATAACTTCCCCCTTACCTTTCCTATTATTATAACTTCCCCCCTTACCTTTCCTATTATTATAACTTCCCCCCTTACATTTCCCATTATTATAACTCCCCCCCTTACCTTTCCCATTATTATAACTTCCCCCCTTACCTTTCCTATTATTATAACTTTCCCCCTTACCTTTCCCATTATTATAACTTCCCCCTTACCTTTCCTATTATTATAACTTCCCCCCTTACCTTTCCCATTATTATAACTTCCCCCCTTACCTTTCCCATTATTATAACTTCCCCCCTTACCTTTCCCATTATTATAACTTCCCCCCTTACCTTTCCTATTATTATAACTTCCCCCCTTACCTTTCCTATTATTATAACTTCCCCCCTTACCTTTCCTATTATTATAACTTCCCCCCTTACCTTTCCTATTATTATAACTTCCCCCCTTACCTTTCCCATTATTATAACTTCCCCCCTTACCTTTCCCATTACTATAACTTCCCCCCTTACCTTTCCTATTATTATAACTTCCCCCCTTACCTTTCCCATTATTATAACTTCCCCCCTTACCTTTCCTATTATTATAACTTCCCCCCTTACCTTTCCCATTATTATAACTTCCCCCCTTACCTTTCCTATTATTATAACTTCCCCCCTTACCTTTCCTATTATTATAACCCACCCTTACCTTACCTATTATTATAACTTCCCCCCTTACCTTTCCTATTATTATAACTTTCCCCTTATCTTTCCTATTATTATAACTTCCCCCCTTACCTTTCCCATTATTATAACTTCCCCCCTTACCTTTCCCATTATTATAACTTCCCCACTTACCTTTCCCATTATTATAACCCCCCTCCTTCTTTTACCTTATTATATTAAAAAGTTAATATATGTGGCTTCTTGCTGTAGTGATAACACTGAAGTTGACTAAAGCCATTGCATATATCATGGTCTGGTTCAGGTATATTTCATAGCTCTCCGCTTCTCCTTTTTCCCTTTACTTGTAGATATTGTAAACTCTTATGACATTAAATAGTAAGAGGAGATGGCACAGTTGTAAATGCCTCCCCGGCTGGAACGAAAGAAATTAATCATTTTGGTTCAGAAATCCTAAATCTGTAAACCGTAGAACCTCATGTTTTTGTTAGGAGAACAGGGATTTAAATTGCAAAATAAACACCCCTGAAGCTTTGTGTTTGTGCTTATTCATGTTACTCTTAATGCTCCTGTTGAGATGCTCCTCGGATAGATTGAAGCAAAGCTCTGCTCAATTACAGTCACAGTCTAGTGATGCATATCATGCACAGAATCACTGTCGGAGGGAGACACTAAGCAAACCATTTTTCTGCAAGCCAAATTAGTGGCTTCTAATTGGGAATTCTTTTTTTGTCTTCTAAACAGAAGGTGGAAAACATGTTCTTTCTGCTCAGCTTACTTTGGTTCTGTCACAGTTCTCCCACACATTTTCTGTTAGTGCAGTGAAGTGTTATGGCCAAAGTCCTAAAGAAAGAAACACAAAGCTGTAAGCTCTCCATTCCAACATCGATTTGCATTTGCCCATTAACACCTGCTTATAACGGGGGACGTCAGGTAATGTGATGAGCTGTGAAGTGTCAAAATTACAGCAGCATTTCATGTTCCCAACCGTTTCCCCCCAAATTAGCCTGCTGTACTGTATAATGGCACTGTGTATCTGCAAATACTTGCAGGGATCAGAGCTACTCAAAGTAACACCAATGTAGAGGACGTTGCCAGATCTGTCATGTCCATTGTCCAAACCGAATGTCCTCTAACCCACAGTAATAACCAACTAGAGCGCCCTTCTACACAGGATTTTGTTACTTGGAAAGAGGTATGTCCAAATGTGAAAGAAGCTTTATATCAGGGGTGGCCAACCCCAGTCCTCAAGAGCCACCAACAGGCCATATATTACAGATATCTCTGCTTCAGCATTCTGACTTAGCCACTTATTGAGCCACCTCGGCTGAAGCAGAGATATCCCTAATACCTGGCCTGGTGGTGGCTCTTGGGGTTGGCCACCCCTGCTTTAGATGGTGTCTTTTTGTCATGCAGGAGGGCATACGAGGACATTGTGAAACTGGCCGCTGCAGCAGGAAGGATTGACATTCTTCTCTGATTGTTAGAAAAGCAAAGTTAATATGGAACATACTGTATGTAGCCAGAAATATAACTGGGTTAATTAAAGCGGTTTCCGGTGTATAGTACTTGCTTATTCTTCCATGCATTGCATTATGAATACCACTGCAGAAACTGCACAGTCAGCTGCATATTTGGTGTTGCTGTGTTACCGACTTATATTGCAAACCCTCCTGTACTAAACGTCTTGGTAGGCCTGTCAAATCGCACACATTTTCAGCAAGTCTCACGTATTTGAAGTTCGTTTCACAGATTTATAGTATTTGTTATCTTAGACTTCAGTGGAGTGTAACTTTTTGAACACTCTTTAAATGCCATTTCTTGGTCTGACCCTCCCCAAAACTCACAGATGTTGAGTCTTCAGGGACCATCATGTTTGTATCCTGCAGATTTTTCCTATTTATAAATCCGCATTATTCTGTTGGTTAAAGTGTAGTAAAAAATATAAAGTAGTAATCTATACCCGATTTCAGAAGAGGCCAATGCTGCTTGTTCTGTCTCCTGTCTGTCCCAGCACTTCCTGGTTCCATGCCTGTTGCCCTGACAACCCTCCCCCCTTTTCCCCTCTCTGACTTAATAATAATAATAGCATTTTCTTGTATAGCGATGCTAGTTTTATGTAGCGCTTTACAGAGACATTTTGCAGACACAGTCCCTGCCCTGAAGAGCTTACAATCAATGTTTTTGGTGCCTGAGGCACAGGGAGATAAAGTGACTTGCCCAAGGTCATAAGTAGCCGACACCGGGAATTTAACCAGGTTCCCCTGCTCCAAACCCGGTGCCAGAGTCTGTGTCTTTACTCACTTGGGCTGCTTCTCCTCCCCTTGTCTCTTGGTTCAGTTCTACCCTCTTTTTCCTCTCCAACGGTGTCATATCCTGTCCTTTCAGCGTTTGCCTCTCTGCAGCACTGTTCTTCTACTTATTCCCTGTGAGAAGCCTTTGTTTTTTTCACCTGTCCCTATCACATGTTCCCATCCCCCTAGTGTGTGTATTTCCTGAGTACTTTTTCCCTTTTTATTTCTCCCAATCAACATTTCAGAATATAAGAGACCATACAATTTCATGTATGGAATAGGGATTGAGTTGAGTCGTCTGCCTCTACTCACTAGCCACAGTGTGTATGAGTCAGAACAATGTTAAATAATGACAGAGATCCTATTTAAAAAGGGTCCCCACACTCCAGAGCTTGAGTATGGGCCTCACACATGCGTGACATTTGCGTGAAGTTCACACCTGGAGCTGGGGATCTGGTGCTGACAGTGGAGGGGTCTGTGACGCAGTGGGCAGGGTCAAGGTTTGTATGTTGAGGTCTCTGAGCCCAGCGAGATTAACCTCATTCTACTGGAGACTGTAAGAGACCACTTTAATGTTCGAGACTTGACAGGGCTGTTAGTATATAATGTGAGAGTAAGAATATAAATCCCTTTCACTTCTCTGTAATATCACACTTTGGTCACTGCTGTTATCCAGCTTGGGTCAGACGTTGGTGTTTTATAGGGTTTTTGCATCCAAATCGATCAACTACTGTATTTCATAAAGGAGAGCACATAGATAAAATGAAGTCTTGGCATAAAGTCTAAAGTCATCTTTTGCTACAATGCAAATGTATGTATATGCAAATTGATACATACCAATAAATGCAGTAGGAAGTCAAATGTGCAGCAATGAGAATGAAAAGGAGAACTTGATCTTTTTCATGGTAGTACTTTGTTTCCCCCCCCCCCCTTTTTTTTTTAAATCTATGTTGCTTGTGCGCACAAAGGAAATATTGTGAAAGTATTGTGAGATTTCAGAACCGAGGGTGTATCCACTCTTTCTAACACACTGGAATTTATTTACTCATTTACACCTAAGGTTTCCATTGCTTAGCGCGTGTTCTGAAACGACTTTCCTTCTGTGGGCAGCCAGCACAGTAATCTTGGAACTAAATCCCTGCTGTGATGTTAGTTGGAAGAGCAAAGATTACGAGAAAAATAACGTAAATCACATTTCCATAAAATGAGGAAACAAAATGAAACACATTAGACCGTTATTGTTATTCTCATTTCTTTAATGGCATTGCATTCTTGTTTACGGTCTGTTTTGGTGTCATCGCTGTTGCCGTTCGTGCAATGTGAAATCTCGCAAGTATTCCAAACATCGCACTTCTCCACTTACATATAAGGCTTTGCTTTTTGTTTTGCCGCGATACCGCTCGTTCTCTGCATCCAGAAAGGTAATAGTATAACTTCTCCATCACAGGTCTCTACAGTTGTATTAGAAAATGTGTATGTACCCCCCCCACCCTCCTTCCTCTAACAAAATCTGTCAACGGCTCTGTTGAGATGGAGATGAATCTCGGGGTGGTTTACAGGGAGATGAAAGTGTACTTCTTTTTCCCCCTCCTCTCTCACACTGTATTTTTTTTCCCCATCAAGACAATATGCACAGCTTAAACGATTACGCAGCTTTGTACAGCATCTCATCAGTGTAAATATAACTGTCTCCAGCCAAACAGCGTTCTCTCTCTCTGTACCACTCTCAGTTGCTCAGTCCATGAATACCTATAGGTTTTTTTCTTTTTCTTCTTTCCCTAGATAATAACCCCATTTAGGAGACTTGTATTGTGTGCTGAGAACCGAAAAGAAATGGAGGATTGGATCAGCTCCTTGAAGTCTGTGCAATCCAGGGAGCATTATGAGGTAGGCAAACATGTCTTTTTGGTATTTATTGTTGTTATGGAAAAAATGTTGCAGTTTGTTGCGCAGTCCAGTTTTCAAAACCAAGGCTTATGGAATATCCCTTTAATAGGATGAGTTGCCTCTTGGTGATCGGTAATTGGTAATACGGTTATTGAAGTGGGTAACCTTGCTTGCTTTTCCAGTATAAGCTCACCTTTTTACAAATCCCTTTATCTCCCTGTGCCTTAGGAACCAAAACATTACAATAACGGAGCTTTATTGTCCCGGCAACATTTTTTAGACAGAACGGTCAGCACAATATATGCAAGATTTTTTTGGGGGGGTGGGGAGGGGGTGAATTTAATGCATTTGCCGCATGATTTTGGTAGCATTTGCATGTATATTTGAAAAGGTCATACAGCACTTTGGGAGATTGGTTGCCAGCAGATAATTTATTTTAAGCTGTCAACCTTATATTTTAAAAATAAAATAACAAATTGTTGTACAATGTGTAATATAGGCAACAACAAAAAAGAAAGTATGTGCAGAGTGAATTGAACTGTTTTTTTAAATTAGGTTTAGTTAGTGAGAAGTGTTGCCAGGGTCCTGCCTGTTTGCTTTGCCGTATGTTCAGTTTTTGGCTAGCTGTTTTCAACAGGAGGCACACAGACTGTTTGGGTGTGCACCTTACTACAAACACCAATCATTTCTAACCCCCCACTCCACAATTAAAAACCTTTGGCACAATATGAGGAGATGACCAATTATTGATATGCATGTGTGGTGTTGGACAGAAAGAACGAGTTGAGCCGCGTCTCACTGAAGTCCAAGTATTTGCAGAAAAAGGGGCTGAAGTCCAATTGCTGGAACAATTAGCCAAATCGTGAACCCAACCATGCCTATATAATGTTTGCATTTCTTTTAGAGGTCGTTGCCTTCAGATCCACCAGTTAAATACAGGGTTTTCTTGGCAGTAAATGCATGTCTTTTGTACAGTACAGCTCAAGCAGTACGAAGTGATAAAAACTAAATATAAACCCCTACTGTATTTTCATTACTAGCAACAATACCTTTCTTTCATTTTTATGCTGCACCACTCGGGAGTTTTCTGCTTGTATATTTTGGGGGTTTTAGGTAGTCTATAAAATGTTATTGGTTTCTAAAAACGTTTTTACTGCCATGGTGAAAGGTGTATAAAAAATCATTTCCAAGGAGAAATTACGAAGTCATTTTTTTTCTGTGGGTTTTTTCTGTCCAAAACATAGTTGTTTTGTTTTTTTTTGTGGTTTTGTACTTTTTCTACGCTCATTTCAGCTTCTGACTCCTTAATTATGCGATTAGTATTGAAATTCCTGCACTGTACTGTTTCTTCCCGCAACAAAATACAGGGTATATCTGTAGCACAGGGGCGGCCAACTCCAAACCTCTAAGGGCTACAAACTGGCCAGGTATTAGGGATATCCCTGCTTCAGCACAGGTGAGCCACTGATTGAGCCTGCTGTGCTGAAGCAGGGATATCCTTAAAACCTGACCTTTTGGTAGCCCTTGAGGACTGGCCTTGAACTCATAGAGCGCATGACATATATTTGGTATTTTCCCCCCAGTTTTGCATGCTTTTGCTAAAGTAGGTGCATGAAAGTATGTGAGCTGCATCTGTTTCTGTACTGCCAAATCGTGTCTCAATTTTCCTTTGTTAGACCGCACAGTTTAATGTGGAACATTTCTCAGGGATGCATAACTGGTACGCCTGCTCTCACGCCCGACCTACCTTCTGCAACGTGTGCAGAGAGAGCCTGTCCGGAGTCACCTCTCACGGCCTGTCCTGTGAAGGTAGGTTACAAAATATTCCCATTTACTGCCAAGCCCGGCTTACTCCTTAGATCACACATACATTATGTACATCATTGACTATCAACCACCACAGGGGAAGTGGACCTGATGGTAATTATACTTAAAGCGGCAATCCCACCTTTTTTTATTTGTTTAAACTGGATTGCTTTTTTCGTTAGAGAATTTGAACCTGTGGGTCCCCCGGAGCTGCACTCTACTATTTTAGCCCTGTGGACCCCCCAGTTCCAAAGATAGTTAGTTACCTGCGTAGTTGCCAGTGTTTTCCTCTCCTTAAGTGAGATCTGAAAGGCTGTCATTCTCGGGTTTCCCACAAACCTGTAGGAAGCCGCAACATCATCGGGGGGTGTTAACTAAATGGGTAACAATCTTGGGAACCGAGGTGTCCATGGAGCTATAAATATCATGGTTGCTGCTTTTGGTGGGATTGCTGCTTTAAAAGTAGTGAGAGAATGTAGGATGCTAGAAGTGTAAAAGGATGGAGCTGGTAATGCCACTTTATAGATCAATGGTGTTACATAACCTAATGTTCTGTGTTCAGTTTTGGGGGCCAGATCTCCCAAGGTACATGGATAAAAAGAAGTGGTGCTAAGATGAGCAATTAAATCAGGCATGGAAAATTCCCGGACACCCGCTTAAAATGTTACCTCTGGCGCCTTGAAGCTTGACCCTACCTGTCTTTCTAACTATCGACCTGTCTCCCTCCTGCCTTTTGCCTCTAAACTCCTTGAACGTCTTGTATTCTCTCGATTGCTACACATTCTCAACACCTATTCTCTGCTAGATCCTCTACAATCTGGCTTCCGCACTGCTCACTCTACTGAAACAGCCCTCACTAAAATAACTGACGACCTCCATGCTGCCAAAGACAGAGGTCATTACACTCTGCTCATATTACTCGACCTCTCTGCAGCATTTGACACCGTGGACCACCCTCTTCTCCTTCACATTCTCCATACTCTTGGTATTCAGAACAAAGCTCTATCCTGGATCTCATCCTACCTCTCCCATCGTACTTTCAGTGTCTCTTTTGCCAACACCTCCTCCTTCTCTATTGATCTCTCTGTGGGGGTACCCCAGGGCTCTGTCCTGGGACCCCTTCTCTTTTCTCTTTACACACTCTCTCTAGGTGACCTAATCACATCTTTTGGGTTTAAATATCACCTCTATGCTGACGACACACAAATTTACCTTTCAACCCCTGACCTTACACCTGCTATATAGACCAAAGTTTCAGAATGCCTCTCTGGAATATCATCCTGGATGGCCATCCGCTGACTTAAACTTAACATGGCAAAAACAGAGCTCCTCATACTTCCTCCCAAACCT
This sequence comes from Ascaphus truei, assembly GCF_040206685.1. Classification (NCBI taxonomy): domain Eukaryota; kingdom Metazoa; phylum Chordata; class Amphibia; order Anura; family Ascaphidae; genus Ascaphus; species Ascaphus truei. Next base: position 314,184,873 of record NC_134485.1, read on the forward strand.
GGCCCTACTACCTCCTTCCACATTACTGTTGGAACTACGATCATCCAACCCAGTAGCCCAAGCACGCTGCCTAGGGGTCACACTGGGCTCCTCTCTCACATTCTCCTCTCACATTCAAAACGTTTCTAAAAACTTGTCGCTTTTTCCTCCGCAATATCACAAAGATACGCCCTTTCCTCTGTTGCTCGACTGCTAAAACTCTGACTCAGGCCCTCATTCTCTCCCGTCTTGATTACTGTAACCTCCTGCTGTCCGGCCTTCCTGCCTCTCATCTGTCTCCCCTACAATCTATCCTAAACGCTGCTGCCAGAATCACTCTACTCTTTCCTAAATCTGTCTCCGCGTCTCCCCTCCTGAAATCCCTCTCCTGGCTTCCGATCAAATCCCGCATCTCACACTCAATTCTCCTCCTCACTTTTAAAGCTTTACACTCTTCTGCCCCTCCTTACATCTCAGCCCTAATTTCTCGCTATGCACCACCCCGACTCTTGCGTTCTTCTCAAGGATGTCTTCTTTCTACCCCCTTTGTAACTAAAGCTCTTTCCCGCCTTAAACCTTTCTCACTTTCTGCCCCGCACCTCTGGAATGCCCTTCCCCTCAGTACCCGACTAGCACCCTCGCTATCCACCTTTAAGACCCACCTTAAGACACACTTGCTTAAAGAATCGTATGAGTAGCACCGTGGATAATCCTGGACACGTGACACATAAAGCTTGGCCCCTTGCAGGCGCACTTACTAGAATTCCCTCCTACTGTCTCTGTACGTTCTCCCTACCTACCAATTCGATTGTAAGCTCCTCGGAGCAGGGACTCCTCTTCCTTAATGTTACATTTATATCTAAAGCACTTATTCCCATGACCTGTTATTTATATTATTTGTTATTTATATGATTACATCATGTATTACTACTTTGAAGCGCTATGTACATTTATGGCGCTATATAAATAAAGACATACAATACAATGTATATGCGGCGGATATTCCCTAGATAGTTGTGTGTGTGTGTGTTCACGGAGCAGACACACGCTCCTCTCACTTCCCTCGTCTTCTGGCCGCGCTACCGTCTGCGAGAGGAAGAGAGTTAGGGAGGGAGGAGGGGAGCGCCTGGCAGTTACAGGAGCCCGCGCACAGCAGCAAGAAAAAAAACCTCTATTTCCCATGACAAGCAAGGACCAGAAGATCACAGCCCCTGTGCCTAAATTCCTACCCCCTCCTGGGACTGCCTCGTAACCTCTTCCCCACCCTGGCACTACATCTTTACCCCTTCCCCTCCCTGGCACTACATCTTTACCCCTTCCCCTCCCTGGCACTACATCGTAACTCCTTGCTGACCCTGGCACTACATCGTAACCCCTTGTTGACCCTGGCACTACATCGTAACCCCATTGCTGACTCAGGGACTACTTCATAACCCCTTGCTGATCCTGGCACTACATCTTAACCCCTTGCTGACCCTGGGACTACTCCTAATCGCTTCTGTCACTGTCTGTTTCTCTCTTTGTCTCTTTGTCTTGCCCCTAAAAAACTCCCTCACCCCTGCTCAACAAACCCTGTAAACATTCTCTCCCCCCCCAATCACTCAACAAACTCCCCAAATACCCCCGTATAACAATCTCTCCCAAACACCGCCCTCCTCAACAAATCTCTTGAATGCCCCCCACCCCCCAACACCTACCCTTCGCTCAACAAACGTATGGCTCCTAAAAATTCTGGCTGAATAAAATCGTACGTCCCTCCATGGGACACTTCAAATTGGGTCAGTGGCCAGTTTAGTGGGTTAAATATGGGTGGTTGAAACTTTATTTACGAAATCAGACAAGTATAAATAAGAACTTTTTTTTTTACTTTTGATGTTCATATATTATTCAAATAATTTAGAGTGTTTATAATCTTTACCCATTTCCATTTAATGATCACTGTTTAACTATGCTGCCATCATTAGCCAGAGAAGTAAAGAACAACAATAAACAGGCGAGGTTACATTTAAATAGTCCAGAAGAAAATCAACATCACTTTTTACACAAGAAGCAAATAAGTAAATATTTTACTTTAAGCCCGTTGCATTGATGAGTTCAAACCACGGACAGCAAAAGCGCCGCTCAAGCGCACACAAATCGATACGGTCGAAAGCTGGAGAAATATATGCCACCTAGAGGTAATGATGATAGCTCCCCAGTGATGCTGTGGCAAAACAAATCATACAACAGAAGAAAGCGAGTCTCATAGGAGCACTCTGACAGTACCTATAAAAATGACGAGCCATGTGTGTGTGTTCCACAAGGCTTTGTCTTTTACGGTGCATGCGTTCATCAGATGTTTGTGTCAGTGGAAATGCCTTTTTAAATGATGCAGGTTTGCATAATATAACAAGGTACTGGTGGGGATAGGGTTGCCACATTTAAGTGTTAATAATAGGGGACGCCAAAATCTAGTAGGAAAATTACATTTTAAAGCCATACCATTCCCATATGTTTTAGTGTCAAAAACACACACTGTTTCTTTACTAACCCCCATTCTCTACCATCCCCCCATCTTTCTTTCCCTTGTCAGAGACCTGTGCAGAGGTATACTCGGGGAGACCGATTTCGGGGGAAATTAAAAATGGCTTTATTTAGTCTGTCACTTTAAACAACAGTTTAAAGCAAAACATAATACAAAGACACAAACACCTACCCCACTTTGGAGACTAAATAAACAGTACATGCCCTAGCTATCCAACCGGCTGGACAGGCCAGTTCCCAGTCCAAAACACATAACATATTATCAGGGCATAATGTGTATGAAAGTCTTATCTGAGTATGCCTGTCCAGCGTCTCCGGTTTCTCCAGGCAAAAGTAAGATGTAGATGTTGCAGTCCTGCTGCTCCCTTGATTGCCCAGCCTCTGGCAGGTTCCTGGGTCCTCTGTGTTCAGGAATAGATCTGGTGTCTTGCTCTCAGTATACAGCCCTTCTGTGTGCTCAAGACTTCATCTCCTCTGTCAGCACAGTGTGTCTGTGCTAAGGAGTCTCCCGGTCTGTCCCCAGCACAGGGGTTTTACCCTCCTCTGATTACCCAGGTGGTTAATCGCAAAATAGAAAAAACGACTATGAACTCTAGGAGGGCACTGAAAGATATATAATCAATTCCAATGTAATGAAGTAAAAACGGAGCATAAGTAGACACTATATACGAGGTAGATTGAGGGGGAGAGACCGGGCATAGACCCGCAAATACCTGACTGTAAAGCTGAAGATGGAGGTTGTTTCCTCCACGGCACGTCAGCTGCAGCTGTCACAGATAACCCGAGTCCTGTTTCTTTGACCGGTGTGGAGTAACCACGTCTACGCACAAGCATTCACAGTTCCCATCTCCTCAAGGCCATGCAGTGCAGTGAAGTGTTCGGCATCCCACTGCGGCCTCCCTCCGATCTGCACGAACTCCAGCAAAAACAGAAGATCAGAAGAACAGCCGCTCCTTAAAGAAGTAGAACTCACCAGCCGAAAAAGAGATGGAAAAAAACACTTTTATTTAAACTTCTGTAGCCCGGCTTCCTATTGAATACAGTAAGCTACCAATGCTGTGTAACCTGTTGGCTCGCAGGGACTTAGCCTCTGCCACGGAGAGCCTGGGGGCAGTTTGTATGAATACTGATACCTCTTACTTGGTGCAGCGCCTCCACCTGCGATGGCTCCCAACAGAGTGGCAGTTGTTATTAGACACACACACACACAGCCTATAAAAGTAACCGATGACTTTACTAACACAACCATAACCTTGCATATAATCAACAGGTGTCCCTCCCTAGAGGAGACACTATATTACTGCGTCCCACAGGACGCGGTACCCACACCGTGTCCAATTCCCACACTCGATATTGCCCCACCCCCAAAGTGAGGTATATGTGTGTGACTGCGCAGCCACTATGTTGGGATATGGATATATGTATACAGTTGGTGCACTTGATGAGATTACCTGCCGAGCGCTCCACCGCTCAGGCCTGCCAAAGAACTTCGCAAAGGATCAGACGACAGAGGGCTTTCCAGGAATACCTCCCGGGGCGATTCCACCCGGCTAGCTGTTACTGTGCGGCCGAGGTCTGAGCCCAGACCTCTGGTATGATCGTGCAACAGTCTCTGAATGTCTCACTCTTCTGCTGGTGCTAAGGGGGCTGTGCCCTATCTGATGGCCAGTCCCTACTTCCGCTCCACTCTACGGGGCCTAACTGGGCCGGGGTATAAGGGCTAGTGTATGGGGCTACCGGCCTCCCTACACGCAGAGCTCCTCCTTCCTCCTCCTGCTCGGTTCTACCCAGCGTGCTCCCCTGCGCAACCTCCTAACTCTTCCTCCCGATTTTCCGCCCGCCCTATAGGCTCCCTGGCGTCACCTGGTCTCGCTCTGGCTGCTGGGACTCGTAGTCCCGGGCGCTCCACCCTATAGGAGCAGCTCCTCTTCGCGGGCTTTCGCAACTTCCTCCTGCGCATGCGCGACCTCTGTTCCCTCACCACCTCCACGGGCTCATTGCGCATGCGCGAACACCAACATGGCGGCGCCCTACTAATCGGGTCACCGCGGAGCCTCCGATGTACCGAAGCACTCCCTACACACACTGCAACCTTCCCTATTCTCCCAGCATGCGGAGATAAGGTTAAGCCTGGGGGACCTGGCTACACTACATAAAAAAGATATAACATCCACGGACAAAAAGAATCCTCCTCCCACGCCCACTCCGGCATTTTCTCAAGAAGTATAATGAGAGAGGAGAGGCGGTACTATTTAAACCTTCCCCCCCCCCCCCCAATTATGATTACTACAGAAACATTCATATATAAGGAAAACATACTTGGACAAAAGATTGGGTGAAATGAAATAAACTTAAGAGTTACAAATATTCAACATGTAGATAAGCTAATAAATGTCAGGCTGTAAAAAGGAAAATGCTTATTTGTGAATAGTTGATATAGGCTACTATCATAATAATATTGGAGCAATGGTCATTAATTAAATACTATTCCCAATAATAGCTATCTATAACGCTGTGCTCACCACAAACAAGGCAGGATCCCGGTACTGAGGTGGGAATGGGTATAAACGCCACCCACAGCCATGAGGGCACGTCTGGAGAGTGGATGGTCAGGCAGCCGGTTCGGAATGGAGAGGTTTGTGTAGTCTTGATACTTGCCGAGGTCAGAGATAGGGGCCGGTAGAATGGTCAGAGTCCGATAGCCGTGGTCAGGGGTTGGAGAGATGCGGAAGGTCAGAGGAAAGCCGGGGTTGGTAAGCCAGAAGTGCGGAGTCCAAAGGTCAAGCCAGGTCGGTACACAGGAGATCAATCTGTAAGAACAAGGCAACGGGAAGGCAAGGCTAGGAACCAGGAAGTGGGAGAACAAGCGCTACCAGGAACTATGCTCAGCCAAAGGGCAAGTGGCACAGCTGAGCATATATGGGAGAACAGGACCAATGAGAGAGAGGGGAGGAGTAGAGGTGCGGCCTCAGCGGAGGCAAGTATAGGTGGAGTGATGCAGGAGACAGGTGGGCGTGATGAGGGTAGTTGACACGCAGCTGGGGAGCGGTGCACACGCGTCACGTGTGCGCACCGCGCCATAACCGGGGGGCAGAGCCAGACTCCGCGATGTCCATTAAGCTCCTGCGTCGTGAGCTGTAAGGACAGCGGGGTTGCGCGAGGCAGCAGGTAAACAATATACGGGCACACAATACCAGCTCCCTACCTGTACCGAAGCTGTGCGCAATCAGGGAGACTATAGAGCCTGTTACATATGCCTTATTTACATCAGTTAGGCACGTATATGACGATTGCAGTACAGTACATGCATCGATAAGTGGAAAAAGTCAGTGCTTCACTTTAAGTACATTTTCACTTTACATACATGCTCCGGTCCCATTGTGTATGTTAATGCGGGGTATGCCTGTATAACACCATATAAACAGAAAGGTGTAGTACATTGCTATGATAATAGAACGATTGCCTCGTGTAAATCTTCATGGAACAAACTTTAATTATTAATAATAGGATTTAACAAAGATTGTTAACCTAGCAACATACGTAGATATTGTGAAATGAAAGTTAAATTAATCTATATACTCATAGAAAAAGGTTTTTTTGTTTATGAATGCTTTGTGTGTAGATTATAGGTCTTAGGCATTGATATCACAATATCTACGTATGTTGATAGGTTAACAATCCTTGTTAAATCCTATTATTAATAATGAAAGTTTGTTCCATGAGGCATTGGTTCTATTATCATAGTACCCTATATCAACTATTCACAAAAGCATTTTTCCTTTTTCCAGCCTGACATTTATTACCTTATCTACCTGTTGAATATTTTTAACTCTTAACTTTTTCATTTCGCCCAATCTTTTGTCCAAGTATTTTTTTCTTATATCCTAATTGTCTGCACATGTTTCTGTATTAATCATAATTGGGGGGGGAGGAGGTTTAAATAGTACATCCTCTCCTCTCTCATTATAGTCCTTGAGAAAGCGCTGTGTGGGTTAATTCTTTTTGTCCGTGTATGTTGTGTCTTTTTTATGTAGTTTAAATAAAAGTTTTTTTAATCTCTTTTTCGGCTGGTGAGTTCTACTTCTTTAAGGAGCTGCTGTTCTTCTGATCTTCTGTTTGTGCTGGAGCTGGTTAATTGACTAGCTGCTTTTAACCTTCTCTCTGCTGGATTTCTCAGACCACTAGAGGCAGCTTTATTTAAACTGGGATACGTCCCTGTTACAGCCCCCTCATCTTTTCATTTCTTCCCTCCTCCTCCCCCCCCCATCATTCTCTCTTCCTCCATTTCTTCCCCACTCCTCCCTTCATTTATTTATTTCTTCCCCCCTCCTCCCTTCATTTATTTATTCCCCAGGCATCTCTCGCCCCTCCAATCTATCTCTCTGCTCCCGCTAAATCTATCTTTCTGCCCCATATATCTTTCTGCCCCCCCCAAATCTCTCTATGCCCCCAAACCTATCTCTCTGGCCCCCAAACCTATCTCTCTGTCCCCAAACCTATCTCTCTGTCCCAGAAACCTATCTCTCTTCCCCCCATAAACCCATCTCTCTTCCCCCCTTAAACCTATCTCTCTTCCCCCCCTTAAACTTATCTTTCTTCCCCCCTCAAACCTATCTCTGCAACCCCAAACCTATTTCTCTGCCACCCCCCAAAAAAACTATCTCTCTGCCCCAAATCAATCTCTTTGCCAACCCCAAATCTATCTCGCCCCCACCCCCTCCCCCCCGGCTCCCCAATCTATCAGCCCACCCCCAAGCTAGAAGTCCACTTACCTGTTGCATGGTGTGGAGTCCCAGCGACAGACTTTGGAAGTTGTCATTGACTTCCGGGTCGGACCACTGAGGTGGGCTCCGACCCTGCCCTCCACAGCCACCGCAATTGTCCTCCGGAGCTTTCTGCTGCAGGTAGTGGCCGGCATCCCCTGCTGCCTTTCTGTCGCCGCCTGCCGTCTTCTGCCACCTGCCTTCTCGTGGGAATATGAAGAATGACTTCACAGTCAGAACGAACAATTACTAAGGATAGCCGTTTCTAGCAGTGCAAGCTGCATCAGTCTCGTGATGTAAAAGCGTAAGGACACCATGGACACGTCAGCAAGAAAGAGCTGAGATTTGTAATGTCTTTTATGTTACTGGAAGGCTGAAGTGATTGAAAAAGGGATTCAATGTGTCATTTTGTGCTCTTCTAGAAGTAACACCACTGATATTGGAAACGAATCTCAACATACTTCAGCCTTAGTGCTGTACATGGCACAATAAAAAACAATGGCTGCCTTTAGATAATAGGACATGGAAAACATATATAATAAACGGTTCCCCTCTTTTGTTACAAAAAGTATTTGTTTTTACATGTTGATGTTTTACTTTAGAGATTGACTTTAATAAACGTTTGTTTTAGGTTGCCCGGGGGAGAGAGTTCTCGGAAAGGGAGAGAATTTGTAATACAGTATTTGTTTAGTTCTTTTACACTGTCGGTTAATTTTAGTAACATTTCCAGTTGTTCTACATTGTTAACCTTCTTTTTTTTTTTTTTTTTGCTCGAATCTACTGTACTTATAGCTTGTTAGAAGAGACACAATCTTAACCAAAGATTACTGTGCATGCAGTGCGTAGGGGTGATTTAGCCCCCCAGGCTTTTTACATTATGGTAATGTATATAAATGACCTGATTTCTTATGTACAGCAACCTCACGGAAAAAATAGCTCCTGACACCTGCCTGTATGTATAAATAAGTATACAGCATATTTAGGAAGAGCCCAAACCAGAGAGTGCTTTATTTTCACCTTTAGAGGAAATAGTTTGTCTCTTGTGCTGTATATTGGGTTAGATATAGATATTTATATGGCGGTTTAATATTGAGCACACATTATCAGGCTATTATAATCTTTGACTCAGAAATAGTGTCAGGCTGAAAACTTCGTAAGTTTTGGTGTCAGTCTGGAGAGGGTCATACTCCAAAATAAGCAAACACTATAGGCCTTAGTCTGTAAGCAGCGACAGCGCATATCGCATATTAAAACCCCATTTACTTCAGTGGCGTTTTCCGAAGTGATGGTGTTAGATCGGCTCTATCGCAGCTTACTGAATAGTCGTGCTCTGTGTCCTTTTAAGGCTTGAACTATTGCTGTCTCCATACTTTACACTCTAACACAAAAGAAAGCATATAACACCTTTCCATTATAGTCTACTGTTTTCAGTTTGATCTGCATTTTGGTTGCCGTCTAGGACCTTTTGCCACGGCAGATTGGCCGCGACCAAAGAGCCGCCATCGGTCCACCACCACTAAACTCATCGCCGGGCAGGTCGCTGCTCTACAATTCGCTGCATTTAGACCGCCCGCCGCTCCTAATCCCGTGACCGCCCGTCCGCTCCTAGTCCCGTGACTGCCCGCCGCTCCTAGTCCCGTGACCGCCCGTCGCTCCTAGTCCTGTAACCGCCCGCCGCTCCTAGTCCTGTAACCGCCCGCCGCTCCTAGTCCCGTAACCGCCCGCCGCTCCTAGTCCCGTGACCGCCCGCCGCTCCTAGTCCTGTAACCGCCCGCCGCTCCTAGTCCCGTGACCGCCCGCCGCTCCTAGTCCCGTGACCGCCCGCCGCTCCTAGTCCGTGACCGCCCGCCGCTCCTAGTCCGTGACCGCCCGCCGCTCCTAGTCCCGTGACCGCCCGCTGCTCCTAGTCCTGTAACCGCCCGCCGCTCCTAGTCCCGTGACCGCCCGCTGCCCCTAGTCCCATGACCGCTTGCCGCTACTAGACCCGTGACCGTCCGCCGCTCCAAGTACCGTGACCACCGCTACAACGGCGCACGGGAGCTGTAGTCACGGTACTAGGGGCTTCGGGCGGCCGAAGTGTGCTGAGTTGTAGTGGCGGCCAATGACCTCATTCGGTTTTGATTGTGTGTTATGCTACTCAATTGTACTGAAAAGGAATATTTGGCTCCATGTTCACTAATCGTGACAGCCCAGAACTTAATGACCCAAGTGCCTTACTTTAGTTATGGGCCAGACACTTTGAGTGTACAGTATTTGGTAAATGTTACTTTGCAGGTCTTTGCTGCTGCCACACGGAACCACACTTGGATTACCTTTTGATTTTGTAATGTCTAATACAGTCTTTCTTTTATCGATCATGTGGTGGCCTTTATTCATGTTTTGCACGGGTAGAATTTTCCAGCATAACTTTACAGGTGATCATATCCAGCTTCTGCTCTGTTCCGCTGAATCATGTTTTACAATTTCCCATCTCTATACTTTGAAATACAGTAACACCTTTCATACACATAATTATAAACCTGAGACGTCAATAATGAATGCATTTTCAATCTGATTGGATAACATGGATGTCATATTTCTAAACCTATTATGTGAATCCCTTCACATTTAAACAGCACAATTCAACCCCTAATCAACAGTCAGAGTGTTAAACAAAGTTCTTGTATTTGATATGGGGAGGGAGTTGATTCTTGCATTAATGTCCTATCCGCAGGTCTTATCCAGGTAATTACTTGTTATTGTGCCTATCTTTCACCTTTTGACCCTAAACTGATTTACAAGTCATTAATCACATAGTAACAAACCGTTTATTACAGCTTAAAGCTGCAGTTCAGGCAATATCCTGCATGTGTGGTTTTTTTTTTTAATAAATCAGTTCTGTAGTGAGAAAAAATACTTTTAGCATTTTCTGTTTTTAAAAAACAACTTTGAAAGACCAATTTTCTTGTATTCTATTTTAACAACCATTTACTAAGGCACCGCCCCTTCATGTCCTGTCACAAGCCCTGGCACACCCCTTTGTCAGCCCTGCCCTCCCACATGTCAGTGCAGGAGTGCTCATGAATATTCATGAGCTTCCACTGAGTGACAGAAGCAGAAGAAAAACAGATCCATTCTCTAATGATGTCACCAAATTTCGCCGATCAATACATGGAGAACGAATTGACCTGCAGCTATACAGTTCTTTAGGTAATTAGACATTGCCCACATGAAACTATAGAAGTAAAAAAAAAAAAAGACCGAACTGCAGCTTTAAATCTTTCTGCCCCAAAAAGGGTTACTTCCTCTTCGCAACCACAAAATCCGTGCCGTGGTGCGTCTGTGTTTTGGGTACCTGAGCACAAATGACTAGAAGAATCCTGACAATGTAATGGAACAGGATGGTGTTTTGACACAGCCTGCCTGTGAGATAATATCAGAATCATTGACCCAGTACTAGCAGTATAACCAATTACACGTTGGTCCAGGCCTATGAGATCCTTGGTAATACTCTTGCTTCCTGGCTAATACAATAGTAAAGAAAACATGCAGATGTGTTCAATGTAAATGGTCATATGCATGCGTATTAACGCATGGCAATCCCGCGGACAATGACGCAGACACATTAAGGAAGGTTTGCAGTACAGACATCTTTTTTTCTGCCTTATCAACTTTTATATTCTTTCTTTATATTTATTTCTAAATCACATAAAAGAAAAATATCACTTGTGAGCACATTCACATGTCTCAGACAGGTCTGCAACCCTGCCTTTCACCATTATCTCTTGACATACAATGTTTCCACTGCTGCCAGGGATTCTGGGAAATGATATGCAAATGAGCACACAGTTGGCCACCTTTTGCTTAATGTACATTTTAGCATTGGGCCCTATAAGTGTATGCCTGCCGTATTACACAGCTTTTCAGCACAGCCTGTGATAAAGAAGTGCAGAGCCAATAAAGCAAATCATAAATGTGTGTTTCATATCATTAAAGTGGTCTAACTCGTAGACTTAAGACTTATAGTTTTTGCTTTAATCAAAATAAAATGGGTTATGGGTTGGAAACTCATAACAATACTGTACATTATCTATTTTATTTTTACGCTCAAAGAAGATTCATCAGGTTATCTTATTCTATGTTTCAATTCATTTTTACATACACGGTACAAACAGTATACTCAGTATTTTGAGGTGATCTATCGTTTAGAAGAAGGGGAGTCGTGGTGGTACTAGCTAGAGATGTTTGGAAGCATTTCCTAGCATATTATTTTTTAAATAAATGAGCAAATCTTACTACTTTATTTTAAAATATATTTTACATTTTGCAATGGCATTACGAAGATTGCAACATTTCACACAATACACGACCCTCAAACCCACTCAAAAGAATCCAACTTAATGAGTGAATTCTAATTCCAGAGTCAGATAGTGGCGCTTGACTTCAAATTGGAAGTAGAAAGCATAAAATTATTTGATTGGAGGGGGTGGGGGAGAGAGAGAAGGGGCTTCATGTTGTGGGCTGTGAATCTGAACTATTTGGGGCCCAGCACATTTGTTTAGTTTGCTTATGTTCAGAACCTTTCCGGTTAAGTGTATGATAATGTATGTTGCATACCGCAAAAAGAGACCCTCTTGTTCACAAGATACTTAGCGGTAGAAGTAGCACCGGCACTTCCTGGTATGTAAATTCTTTTGCATTGCGCGGACCAATAGGAAGACATAACAGATTATGTTTGCGGCTTCCAACTGGAGTGTGTGGGTCAGGGGGAGATTGAAAACTTTGTTTGTTTTTTCCTGGAGGAGACTGAAATGCGTGCTATCTTCATCGGTAAGTATCTCGGGAATTAGCGTGTTTCTGGAGTTGAAAATACTGTGTTTCAGCTCAGGGGACGCATGGCTCCCGTCCATCAACTGTTTTTATTGTGCACAATTTTCAGATGGGGTACAACATGATAATAAGGATGGACATTACATAATAGGGGAGGTACTACATACATATGAGAGGGCTTGAACAAGGAAGTCCCTATCTAGATAGCCAATACCCCAGAAGGAAGTTCAGGTGGGGGAGAAGGGGAAGTGAAGAGGGGTACTCAAGCCCATTAAAGCAATACCTCGGCCAACTGCAAAAGTTTGGGTCACCTATGTAGGCCAGCCAAGGATCCCACACCCTTAAGAATTTCGTACAAATACCTCCAGTCTAACCTGGGAACTACTTTGTTTTAAGGAGAGCCTAGGTCATCTTATTGACACCAAAGGGGTAAATGAATTAATAAAATCACTTAATCCATCCATGGAGAGGTCTTCCATGATCTTAATGGTACGAAAACCCCAGGAAATAATGTATAAGGATAATACAGTGATATTATTTGCAGCCACAAAAATGTATCCACTGGTGTTTAAAATGAACCCACTCTTAATCACTTGGCAGCTCATTGAAAAAAAACAAAATAAAAACCACTTCCTCAAATGAGACCAAAATCCTTGACAAAAGAAGCCCAATCTTTGATTTCGTTTTGATGCAATTGATCTTCAGTTGCTTTAAGAATAATTACATAACGTTATTTCTTGTCAATTAAATTTTTCTTATTTTTTTGTATTTTCTACATGCACAAATGACCCGTCGTTATGAGACAGTGTGTCTCTGTGTGTGTGTGTGTGTATTTGACTGTGTGAGACTGTGTGTGTGTGTCAGTGTGTGTGTGCAGTGTGCTGTTGTGAGTGTGTGCAGTGTGCTGTGAGTGTGTGCAGTGTGCTGTGAGTGTGTGCAGTGTGCTGTGAGTGTATGCAGTGTGCTGTGAGTGTGTGCTGAGTGTGTGCAGTGTGCTGTGAGTGTGTGCAGTGTATGCAGTGTGCTGTGAATGTATGCAGTGTGCTATGAGTGTATGCAGTGTGCTGTGAATGTATGCAGTGTGCTATGAGTGTATGCAGTGTGCTGTGAGTGTGTGTGTGCAGTGTGCTGTGAGTGTGTGTGTGTGTGTGTGTGTGTGTGTGTGTGTGTGTGTGTGTGTAGTGTGCTGTGTGTGTGCAGTGTGCTGTGAGTGTATGCAGTGTGCTGTGAGTGTATGCAGTGTGCTGTGAATGTATGCAGTGTGCAGTGAGTGTGTGCGCTCAAACTGCGTTATAAGCGGATCCCCGTTATAGCGGATCGCGCTATAACGGGGTTGAGCTGTAGTAGGTGCGGTATACAGGGATATACCAAATAAATAAGCATGGGAAGGATGTTGATCCAGAGAGAAATCTGATTGTCAATTCTTGGTGTCTTGGAGTCAGGAAGGAATTTATGTTTCCCCTTATAAGATATCATTGAATAATGTTTCACTAGGGATTTTTGTTTGCTTTCCTCTGGATCAAAATACTGTAAATACTGTACAAATGTAGCATACGTATTTGTTGTCTAAATGTAACTTAGGTTGAACTCGATGGACACATTTTTATTTTTTTGAACCTCATCTACTATGTAACTTTGTCAATAAAAATGTGACATATTTACTAGATAATTCTTATCATTTTCTCACTGCCAATTTACTAGGTACTGTACACCTGTTTTTATAGAAGTTGTTATAGTAGGTGCAGTCATACCCTAGCTATAGCAAAGGGATTAAATGTTGACTGCCAAACAAAAGAACATTTCAGTGTGACTTTGGAGACAGTTTTACTGCTACAGTGCCAAAGATTAAGTACTGTTGCTGTATAGAACTCAACACAACTAATATGACCTTTTCCTGTTCCTTCTAGTCTGTAAATTTAAAGCTCATAAAAGATGTGCCGTTAGAGCAACAAACAACTGCAAGTGGACAACCCTAGCTTCCATTGGCAAAGATATCATCGAGGATGACGATGGTGTAAGTATTGGACTTTGCTGTTCAATGTGACTCAACCCTCGGGCAGAACCTACAGTACAACACTTCAACTTTGTTTCCATTCTGTTTCGGGCATGATTACTAATACTGCATCACTGCCTGTGAATGATTGAACTAAGAACTCAGTGGGCTGATGCTACATCTTAGAGCAGAGACTGGCTGTGCTGAACGTTAAATAGCAATGCTTCTTTGAATTGATGAAAGTGCGTTACAGGAAAAGGTGCCAGCCAGATCGCTCTAACGCAACCACGTAAGAAAAATGAATATGTTAGCTGCCGTGTGTTGTAGGCACTTGTGACAGCAAACAAAAGTATTAGACAGTTATGGTCTTACACTGCTTTATTTTTGTAGTGAGTAAAATACTGAATACAAACAGCTAATGAAAAAGAAATTCAGTAATAGACAATGTAAATAAATCTGCAATTGACATTTAAAACAGTCGCTGACCTGTGTAATGTCTGATGTTTGTGTCCTACTAATGTTTCCGATTCAGATAGCAATGCCACACCAGTGGCTAGAGGGGAACTTGCCGGTTAGTGCCAAATGTGCCGTCTGTGACAAAACATGTGGCAGTGTCCTACGCCTGCAGGATTGGCGGTGCCTTTGGTGTAAAGCTATGGTAAGAATCGGCAGGACTTCTTCCCACTATAATAGAAAGAGGTAGGAGCACTCGCATCACAGGTTGGAAAGGGCCTCGGCCGCACGACGACACCCCGCAGGGGTAACTAATGACGAAAGTAATCCTGTCGCGGAAGGCCAGCACGCCATCGGACTTAGCAAAAAATATCAAACTTTTTGGTCGTTTGGAGCACAAATAAAAGTTTTATGTTTTTATTTGGAAAACCTATGGAGTGCTGGCTTTCCGCGACAGGATTACTTCCCACAATATACATGCTTCACATTGATAGCAGTTTATGTTCTTTTAAGTATTGTGCAAAGACAAAACACTGTTCTGTAACCCACACTCTGGTTGCATGCATTTATTGCTGTTTCTGTTGGGATAAAATGTAAAAGTCAAATGTTGGGGTTTTTTTTGTTTGTTTTTTAATTATTATTAATCTAAAATAGAAATGTCACATTTACTGTAGCCTTTTGCTTGCTAAAGTAGGTTAAATATTTTGGCAGGTACACACTGCATGCAAGGACCAGTACCCTCGGAAGTGTCCCCTTGGCCAGTGCAAAGTCTCCATCATACCTCCAACTGCACTCAACAGTATAGACTCTGATGGTATGTGGTTATGGTATAAATGTCTGAAATCCAAACAAACATATTCACTGGGTTTTTTCTCATATAAATACAGTCACTTGGGGTTTTTGTTTGCCTTCCTCTGGAACAAAATACTATAAATACAAATATAGAATAAGTGTCTGTCGCCTAAATTTGGATACAGGTGGTTGGAAGGGAGCCACAGTCGCAGGAACATCCAAAAAATAAAAGGAAATATAATAGTGCAATATGTTGTGATAAAGCGAATTTTGAGATGTCTTGGCTCTATAGAGTGTCTACTTACAATAAGTAGGTGTATAAAAAGCGTATTGCAAAGTAAGGTGGTGTGTAGCAGGCTGCAGAGACAGGATCCTCGCGAGTTTGAGGTGAAGGAGATCTCACTCAGGTACACATGCCACAGGAAAAGATACAGAAAAGACCATAGTACAGATCGGACAAAATCAGTTTGTATTAAAAGCAGGGTAAAAGTTGTACTTACAATAAGTACATAAACAATGTACACGTAGCGTTTACTTTAGAGGTGAAACCGGCGTCTATGTGGGTAGCCTCTAGCTGCTGCAACTCCCAGTCCTCCTCGTCGGATCGCGATTACTGGCGTCTGACGTCACTACCGGCGCAAGGGTGACGGCTTCCGATCCGGAACACAGAGGTTGGCAGACAGCAGGGGGACCGCAGACTAGGCACCTTCTCCTTCTGGGCAGCTGTGCAGGCTGCAGGAATAGGCTCAACGCGTTTCGCTGTGTTACACCACAGCTTCCTCAGGAGCAAGTGAATACCCCTAGTGGGTGTGCAGTTTATATACCAGAGACAATTACTCAATAAAAGCTTGATTTTACATAGGTCCTCCTCTTAAAGGTACATGACTCTATGGTCCAAAAACGACGCAATTACACTAAAACTTTAATATTACATATCACAAAAAAATATAAGGTGCATAAAAGATGCTAATAGATATTAAAATGTTTATAATGTATATAAAAAATGTTTATAATGTTTATAAAAAATGCCCTATACATCAATAAAACTATGCAGACTATATAGCTCAGCATGGTGGCGGAGAGATAAGGAGAGATTTTGTCCGATCTGTACTATGGTCTTTTCTGTATCTTTTCCTGTGGCATGTGTACCTGAGTGAGATCTCCTTCACCTCAAACTCGCGAGGATCCTGTCTCTGCAGCCTGCTACACACCACCTTACTTTGCAATACGCTTTTTATACACCTACTTATTGTAAGTAGACACTCTATAGAGCCAAGACATCTCAAAATTCGCTTTATCACAACATATTGCACTATTATATTTCCTTTTATTTTTTGGATGTTCCTGCGACTGTGGCTCCCTTCCAACCACCTGTATCCATTCCATTTGAGGGGGATCTGTACATATCCCCCACAGGAAGGTTGAGACATCGTTTAAGTTACTTATATATTTTTTCCTGTGTGAATCTATCATTATACCACTGCACTTTTATTTAGCGCCTATCTAAATCATTCTGGTTTCATCACTGTCGCCTAAATTTAACATAGGTTGAGCTCGATGGACATATGTCTTTTTTTATTTTCTTCCAACCTCATTAACTATGTACAGTATATATCCTTTCAGCTGTAACTATTTACCACAAAGGTTATGTGCTTTTTTTCTTTCCCGAGTAAACAAAAGAAAAGTGGGTTACGTTCAGCGGGACTGCGGCTAATTCAGAAGTTTTCACATTTCTCTCGTGTTGAGAGTGCAAATGTACTTGTTCTTGTTTCATCTTCCACCTATTAAACATTGAGCTTCTTCAGCGTACTGTGAGAAATCCCACAGGTCTTGGATGCAAGCCTAATGCATTTTGAAGCAGGATCCTTTCTTATGTTATTTTAAATGTGCTGAATATATTCTAGGTTTATCCATCCTTCCGTCAATGGTTGATGGTACTTTTGATGGACGCTAAAATAATCAAGTATTGTTAGAAGTTAGCAGTACCATGATTCTTTGAAAACCGTAGCATTCACCTGTGGCACAGGATCTATGGGATTCCATAACAATATATATTTTTATGATTTATTTGTAGTGCCCAAAATAGGTCAGTACAGTCAGGGTGGCGAAAGACCATAAAACATACAGGAAGTATTCCATAATTGTTGCAACATTAACATGAAAGTGGAAGCACGTGGTTAGTGAGGGAAAGCAGTTAGTGTAGTCCCAGAGGCGGCTTCCTGTGACGCTCTCCTGTGTAATGCTGTTACTCAAAGTATCATATGATTGGGAGCTCTCGGAACATTGCTGTCCTGTCAGTTTTCTCCCCTATCTTCTCTGTTGTTCCCAAGTCTTCTGTATACCTAACTGGCCCACCTTTCCTTCTTTGATAGCTTGGTAACATAAAACGTTGGAAGCCCTTTTAATAATGAAAGCCAAACCCTTCCGCTGCCTGAGGCGCATGCAACAGAAATACGTTGCAAGTCCCTCTGGCAGGGGAGAGGTAATGTAATATTTCTGTCCTTTGTATAATACACATACCTGTGATGTCACTTGGCAAACCTTTGTATGCTAGATGTATTTTCTGTATAATTGTTATCTTATTTTGTACAGTATGATTTCCTGTTTTACCTTTTAAATACTTTCTGGACAAGACACCTAATTATCTGAGCAGGCATCTCACCCCTCCTGTACACAACACTTATCTCCTCCATCTCCAGAAGCCTTCTTCTGGTTGTAAGGTTCAATAAACGATCTGTCCGCTCTTCCTTCTCTTACTGCGCACCTCACTTCTGGAACAATTCACACGAGTCTCTCAAAACCGCCACCTGTTTAAGATCTTTCAAAGTCTTTCAACATGAATGTAACTAATATATCATGTCATCATAACATTCTGTACAGACATACAGGACATGCTTGAAAACAGCAGGTAACCAAATGTATTTTTCCTGATATATTCATTTATTTATAAACTATTTGAGCTAAACGGCTCAGGTTTCACAGCATTTTTGCGTACAAAGTATATATATTGTTTTATCCTGGTCCTGTATATTATATACATGACTCTCTCAATCTTTTGCCAGGCTTCTGGAAAGCCACCTGCCCTCCCTCGTGTGCCAGCCCACTCTTAGTCTTTGTCAATTCCAAAAGTGGCGACAATCAGGGTGTGAAATTTCTTCGGCGATTCAAACAGTTGCTCAATCCTGCTCAGGTGTTCGACTTGATGAATGGAGGACCCCATCTAGGGTAAGAATTAATGGATTTGCTTTAAACCGTGCATGTCGCAAAAAATTGGAAATGTATTTTCAGATGCAAGCTGTCAAATGTGGTGGGGTTCGTGTAGATGATCATACTCCCATCTTCCTAACGTGTTTTATGGTGTTTGTGTTATTGAAGGTAACTGAAGGTCACCTACAGTACTTTGGTTTAATCATAACACAGTACACGTCTGTGTCATTTTTTTTTATGGGAGCTGATAGCTGGGAGAACTAATAGAATCTGGGCAGAAATGTAAAGTAAAACCCCATGCTGGTAAAATGAGGACAACATTTTAATTCCTCCGTTGTAATGGTAGAAATCTCGTGGGTTCGCACCCAAACATGGTAACCTAGTGTCTGCCTTTTTTTTATCATTGGCTTTTTGTAACATAAGCTGGAACTGTGTTGCCTATTAGAAGAAAAATCAGTGTAATAACAAGTTCAACAACATGTCGGCACATGTGAAATTATTGGCTACTCTCGTAGTATTATTTTAATTAGAAATACTGGGTTAACAGGAAATAAGAGAAGTATTCCAATGTCACAGGAGTATATGAACTGCCTCTCTTCACATGCCATTGTCTTACTCACACGAGCGTTGTACCGGTGACATCTCGCTGACCTTACAATCGCAAACACAAAACCTATCCTATAAGTGGCACAGAAGAGAAAATGTATGAAGTGCTTACTGTACATTTTGTTACAAACGGTTAATTCTTCCTATGTTTTTTTTCCTTTTATGAGTATGTTTTCTAAGCTGTGTGAGGCTCTTGTTTTTGTACACATCTGAGATGTTATTTTTATCCCTCAGTTTACGGTTATTTCAGAAGTTTGATAATTTCCGAATCCTCGTCTGTGGAGGAGATGGTAGCGTTGGCTGGGTTTTATCGGAGATAGACAAGCTCAGCTTACACAAACAGGTACTGTAGGTGTTTGCATCAAAAAAGCATAAGGGGAAAAGCACCCAGAACTTGTTTATTTATTCAAATCGCATAGTAGTATTAAACATACTGTAAGTGCAACATAAAGACATTTTTACCGGTGTTTTTTTTTTAAAATTATATATATATAGTAAAATGATGGAATACATTCTACATGATTTGAATAACTGAGTGCTGTGTGCCTTTTTCTCTTAAGATAATTTAACAAGGTATTTTGAGTGCATTTTCTTAGGTGCCTGCAAAGACCACTGAAATTGTTTGAGCAGATTAAGGGGTGTTATTCATCTTGTTCCCATTCAGATGCATTAACCTGTAAGAAGATTGTTTTTGGTTATTATTAATAATACATTTTTGAACACTTCCCCTCTTCCCCCCTATTTTAAGTGTTAACTAGTCTGACTGACCAGCTTTGAAAGGTATGGACATTGTAATGTTGTGTTTTAGGTTATAAGTATTTATATCCTATTTATTTTTATGTAAATGTCATTTCTAAATTACTTTTTAGCATTGGCACCATATATGGACTGTAAGCTGCTGTTGTGGGGCCTTACTTAACATTCAATGTTGATAATTAATTATGGCCATGGCTAAAAGTACATTTCGGTTATATTCAAGAAAGGTAATATGTTAAATTCATTTTTATTTTTTTTTCGTGGAAAAGAAAACAAGGAACATGCTTTATTAAGTCACGTAATGTTTAACTCTGGTTGCCGGTAGTCCAAGTCAGCGGTGCGCAAACTGGGGAGCGCGACCCCCAGGGGGGGTGCGAGACTGCCGCCGGGGGGGCGCGGGGTTTATAGAGGCCACGCGCGCTTCCCGAAGGCACTTAAATTAAGTGCCGGGGGAGCTGCAGGGCCTCTATAAACCATTACTTACCTAGGCTCCGGCGGCTTCCTTCCAGCGTCGCCATGGCAACGCGGCGTCAAAATGACGCAGCGAGGTCATGTGACGTCACGTTGCTGTGGCAACGTGACGTCATGACGCCGGAGCGCAGGTAAGTGGGGGCTAGGGGGGGCGCGGGAGTGAGGGGAGCACAGGGAAAAAAGTTTGCGCCCCCCTGGTCCAAGTGATACACTTGTAGACGTGTCCTTTAGCAAGTTAAAGTGATAAACTTTATCTAGGTCCTCTTAATTCCTTAACATCTGTTCATGTTTGACCCGCCTGTGTCCCGCAGAGCTGAAACACCTTGGAATTAAGTTGTTAGCATGGTCAAAGCTATTGTGAAGTGCGAGAAACGTCATATCAAACATAGACTTTGGCATAGTCGGTGGAAGTGCTAAGTAGCTCTATTTGTAGCCAAGACTAAAGCGTCAAATTAGCTTTGTAAATGTACATAATGTCTATCCTCTCTTTTTGTTTTCGGATAGTGTCAGCTGGGAGTGCTGCCGCTGGGTACTGGAAATGACTTGGCGCGGGTGCTCGGCTGGGGAGGTGCTTGTGACGATGATACACAACTCCCTCAGATTTTGGAAAAGTTAGAACGTGCAAGCACAAAAATGCTGGACAGGTAAACACCCAAAACTTCTTGCACTGCAGCTGTAGCCTGAGCGCCTTCTGTTTTGTCATTGTGTCTAGGGGGCTATGTCTTTAGGAACATTGTTGTGTTTGCTGGGCTATCAATCCGACTATTCACTGCTGGTATGTGTGTGACGTTGCTGCTTAAGCCTTTCAGTTTCAAGCATAGACTTCCATATCCTTACTGGCCTTCAAAGGTGCAGTCTTCTCTCTTACTAAGGGCCTTATTCTATAGCCAGCAAAGCGGACGATTAAGCAGTTTTCAATTTTGTCCGAAAATGGCCCGATTTGGCTGCTTCAGCAGATTAGAAGAATCTCGTTAGGGCTCAGCAGGTGATTGTGTTAGTGAGAAACAATGTGTTACAAGCCTTTCCAACAGTAACATTTTGGTTAGTAGGTTTTTGACTGAAACAGACAAAGTTAAAGTAAGATATCATGTAGGAAATGGTGTTCACTGTTCTTCAGTATGTGACTCTCTCAATAGGAAGCCAGGAGCTAATAAACTATTCTCCTGGTCATAGCTGAGGAAGTTCACTATATGTTTCTGAAAGTTTATGTGAAACGTCATTAAGTTGCTACATGTTTCATAGAAATGCAGCCTGTCTGAGGCTAAATGGCTAGCTGATTAATTATTCAATTGTTTACAGTGTTCTGTAGCCAATTTTAGCTGAGCGTTATTGATTAAGTTGTGGTCATCATACAGCAGTCATTGGCTGCTGCAAGCACAACGATTCATAAATAAGTGATTTCCTCCTCACTGTTACTCATCACAATACGCTGTGGTAGGTCTGTTAACCACGTCTCTTATGCATTTGTGTTCCAAGGGTTTGTTTGAGGCACGTACTGTACATGTCATCTGTTTCTTAATATTGTCATTGTGCAGTGGGACTATAGGAACTATAACGTGAAATATATGTTATAAATGTAGCACCTCTGCACTCCATTTTAATCTAATTTTGCAACACACACACTATGTATTTATATATTTACTACAGTATTATGAAGCTACTATTAACTTCAGCTACCTCTCATTTCTACCATTAACAAGTAACACTTTAATGTGCATAAATAAAACGCCTTTATCCGGTGGCAGCATGTTGAATTGTTGTTCGTGTGACTAACATGCCAATGTTAGTCATGATTTATTTTTCTGCTTTAAGAGGTGTTGGTTTGTCTTGTGCCGTCAAACCAGTGTTCCTGGTGCCTGTTTCAGTAGAATAATCAGATTAAAGAAAAATGAACTGTTCGCTTGTTTTATAGTTAGTTGGTAGTAGTAGTAGATAGATTGAGCGCACTCAACAAACGTGAAAATTACCAAAAATAATTGTCAAATATACTGTAAAGAAATGTCACACGATTTACTATGGTGTTCTTTTTCAGGTGGAGTATTATGTCATATGAGCTTAAGCTGCCATCAAAGCTTGCGTCTATTCTTCCGATAACTCCAGAAGAGGAATCTGAAGAGTGTCAAGTAGGCTATTTTAAATTAAAATGACTTCACATTTTGAAATGGGAAGAAGGAGTTTTGTGTCATATGGACTTTACATTTGCATATGTTTATTAAAGCAGCCTTTCATTCTAAATCCTGCATGTTTTTTTAAAATAAATCCGTTGTCTAGTATTAGATAACTCCGCCACCCTCCCCCTCCTGTCTTTATGTCCTTTGTAATTATTTTAAATGTATTAAGCGTCCTTCGGTTGCTTTAGCAACTTTGTAGGAAGCCACCCCACTTCCTCTTCTGAAATGGGCAGCCATATTTAATTCCCTGAGAAGCAGGATCGTTGCCGATTGATCCGATTTTCCGCGACCAATTGGAAGCTTAGACACTGTAATTGCATTGACATAAAAGTGAGGAACTGCTGCATTTATTAAAACAATAACGGGCAAGGGGAAATGTGACATCAAAACCTGGTCGTGGAAGCTTTATGTCTCCACGTTCCTAAAAGTAGAGCCATGCGTACCGTTTCACAAGCCTTTAATCACAACTTGTATGATTGTAAATTCTAGCGCCTTTTATTAGACCAACAGTGCTTTCTATAAATGAAATGATCGCATACAGAGCTTTGGATATCTCATGGTCCTCTCCAGAAAACGCAAAAATATTTAGAAAGTCAAGGCTATATAACAGCCATTATAATTTCTTAAACGATTTCTTATAAGTTGAAACGAAGAACCAAATGCTGCAGGTTTGTTACGAAATAACTAGCAAATGACAAAATACCTCCCAGCAAAGTAGAGTGGAGCCATTCGGGCTGGGCTGTTCCTGCTCAGCAAGACCAGAAAATGTCTTCAAGTTGTAGAAGTTTAACCCTCTACTGATATAAGGGGGGGCATCGTAATGAGTTGTTAAGCCACGTTGGCAGGGAAGGGATTACAGTAAATGAAATGCATGTCAAGCTTAAACTTCTTGACTCATGGCAATCTGCCCTAAAGCTGCTTCCCAGTGCTGGAGAAGAGTTCAGCTCCATTTAAATAATTGGGACTAAAATCTCCCCCAGCATACGCGGGAAGCAGCTTTGAATACAAAAAAAATATTAATTGTGCTTTAGAATGGTCAAAAAATGCAACACGCAGCAAACAAAGTACAGTACTGTAGCTACAGCAGTACCAATGGCGTCTGTTCTAGTCCTATTTATATCTGTTTCATTGGTAACCCATGGCTGACGGAAGAAATGTTGACGAAAACAGCACCCAAATAAACACCGTAAATAGTAATCTTAGCATAAATTGTGCATGAGCATCCATCCCTTCACCTACAAAGGGGTCTACAGCAAATTAATTTATCTCATAGTTATACAATGCAAGGCAGCATCATTGCAACCATGGCACAAAACCCAAGCAATCGCTCGTCAGTGAAACTTAATAGAAAATGTAGTGTTTGCCATTGAACATTATTAACACACAGCTGATTTAGAGATGCATTGTAATAGGGTTTTTTTTTTTTTTTTTTTTTAAACCTCTACAAACAAATGTCAAATTTTTCATAACAAATGGAACAGGAAGGTGGAGGCAGATGGAAGGAGCAGAACATAAATGGGAGATTATATGGGAATTAGGGAGGGGAATAACGTACATATTTATCAAAGTGCAGATTCAATTGGATGAGATGGATTACAAACCTTCACAGTAAAATAAAATCATATAATAAAAGACAATGCTATGCGTTGGAGTGGTCTTTTCATCAAATGGGAACAGATAGTCGTCAGTGTTATGTGGGAGTTCCAAGGAGAAACAGCCAGCAAATATGATCCAAGGGACCAAACTGTATCACGTTTACGTGTCGCTCCCCAAAATGTCAATGTCATCCCAAACACTTTTTTATAATGGAGTTGATATAGAGAAAGCATTATTTTTTTTTACATTTCTCAAAAGGTTCAAACCTGCAAAGTTTTATGTATCTTTTAAAGTTCTGAGTAATACAAAGCCGAACTTCTATTTGAAACCGTCCAAATAATGTGACCTTTCCTTTGTATAACACAACTGGGGATGTTTGCAATGAAGTGTGTGGTTATACGTTTTCCTTTGCCAGTTTCAGATATCTGCGTATGAAGATTCAGTGGCCACTCATCTGGCGAAAATTCTAAATTCTGACAAACATTCAGTAGTCATATCATCAGCCAAGTGAGTTGTGTGTTTTTTTAAATCATCATTACTTAGTGGGGTTTTTGTCCCAGTGCTAATTTTGTTTTGGTATTGCCAGCTAAAAATATATTTAATTACTATTAATTGTAAGAAAACAAATTGCCTAATAGGCTAGATTATCTATTATGCCAAATAGGATCACATACATACATAAATACACAGATATATACATACACACACACACACACATATATATATATATATATAAATTTCCACTAACCTTCCAAGTAGGAAATGTTTCTCGTTCTTCCTTTAACGCATAAACACTTGGTTATAAATATTGTTATTTTTAGTACTTTTATAAGTGATGGAACTTGTGCAAGAACCCACAAGAAGAAAATACATGTGGGCAGCGGTTGACCTATATTTAAAAAAAAGTTGTTACATTTATTAAACTTTAGGACAAAGCTCATTGAACTGTGCATAACAGATATTTAAGCAAGATTTATGCTGCAAAGGAGTAATTAGTGAGGCTTTGTTAAGTAAATCCTAATTATCTTTGAAAGAATTTGAATTTGTAAGATTGTAAATAAAAAAGTAACAAAAGAAGAGCTTTTTACATTCTGCTACCATTCCACTTGTACCACTGCATACTGTATGGGTAGAATAAAAAAAAGTCGCAACTGGGAAAAGGGAAAAGTAATTACCTTTCTACACCCTGTGCCACAGTGGCTTGACTTAACCTGGTAGTAGAGGGCAAGTTTTATTCTTCAGATGCAATGTTCTGTGGTTCTAAAAGGGTATTATAACTGAACGAATTCAAGTTCTTGAAAGCCTGTGTATGACCATGCCTCTTTAAAGTTGTTTTCAATAAAGATGGCACAAACTTCAAAGAGTTTATTTATTCTCAAGAACACACACATTCTACATTAAAGATATAATTCAAGCCTCCGCCTTATAATCTTGCAGTTACACAACCTACTCGGGAGTTGGACAAATAGTCTAAGCATGTTTAGAAAACCAACAGTGGGAGTGTACAGTATTCCCAAATGTCCCAGAGGAAGCCACCACCCCAATGCTTCTTACAGCTGTGGTGCACACCAATGATCTGCTGCCTTTTGTAATGTGTAGGTTCTTGCATTCTATTTCCTGTCACAAATTATTTTGGCAGCAGCTTTCTTCAGTCATAAGAATACGCAATTGTCTCTAAGCATCTTGTCATGTAGTTCAGGTAATCCTGACAATACTAGAACTTGGTGTACAACGCATAAAGGAAACATTTAGGGGAGAGAGGACTGCAAGTGGATGAACAAGGGTGATACTGTAGATCTGCATTGGCAAGACCAAGTAGCTTATTGTGACCGCAGCAAGCGTTAAGACTGGATGTAGAAGCAGCTTACAGCAGCACTGAGATGCAAAATTCAAGTTTAGTGCTTTCAAGACGATACGGAAAACTAGCATTTCTTTATACGCCAGAAAAACAGAAGCCAACTTTGTGGCCATAGCTTTAAAGCTCTGGTGATTTAGTATTTTGCAAAAAGCAAAAACACGACCTGATAAATATGAAAAATGGATTGGTCGTTGGGTTTTACTGACGAGTGTCCACTAGCTGCCGAACTAGGGCAAATCCTGCAGTACAGTGAGCAAAAGAACAGATTTATCAGAGGAAGAAATATCAAGACTTTCACTGGGATGTTTTGCTGTATTAAATCTGGAGCCGAGAGTTTTTGATAAATAGACCTCCAAGGCCTCTACATTTGTCTATAAGATCTGTATACTGTACCGTCTGGTGTAAAGTAGCTGGGATGTCAGACTAAAAACTTTTAACACGTATATGGCACTGTAAGATGCACAGTACATTTACTTCAGTGATAGAAGAGCTTGCAATTTTTGAATTGTTAGTGTATGTATATATGTATGTATATATATGTATGTATATATATATATATATATATATATATATATATATATATATATTAATATATACAGGGTAACCAGGGAAATCCAGGTAACAAAGAGACAGCACACCGCAATATGATGAAGTAAATAAAGTGTATTAACAACACTTTATTTACTTCATCATATTGCGGTGTGCTGTCTCTTTGTTACCTGGATTTCCCTGGTTACCCTGTACATGTTTCTATATGGGACGAGCATCTACCTTCATTTGATATATATACATACATACATACTGTGTGTGTGTGTGTGTGTGTGTGTATATATATGTATATATATATATATATATATATATATATATATATATATATATATATATATATAGCAAATGGATATATATATACACACACACACACACAGTATCATTGTGAATTGATAAATTCTGTGTGTCTTTGATTTGTTGAGTTTACACCCTTGTGTTTTTGTAAAAGGGTTTTGTGCGAGACTGTAAAGGACTTTGTTGCAAAAGTTGGGAAAACTTATGAAAAACCAATGGAAAACACAGAGGAAGCTGAAGCAATGGCTTTAAAGGTAAACGTTTGGGTATCATGGTTTTCTGGCGAAGATGAACTTGTTACAAATAAATGTACTGTACACACAGATTGTTGAAATTTATTCAACCCTCTTCTCTTTACACCAAACGTCCACATGGTTATAAGTACATTTAGTTAAATACAAAGTTACCATATTACCAGGGACCGGCATAATATGCTACCTGTAACAAAGTATGACGTTACAATGATCAAATCTATTGAGGGGACTGGTTGTCAGTCGTGCAATCTACAGGTATATTTTGTCTTGTTGAAGGAAGAAAGAAGGGGGGGGGAGGTTCTTCCTCTCACTGCAGATACATTCTATTAACATGATCTTATAATCACATAGGACAGTGCTGTAGGTAATTGAAAAAATACAGAACAAAATTATGTCTATCAAAGAGACAGGAAGCACCCCAATAGGCATGCTATGATTTTAGACATCAGATATCACTTAAAGCTGTTGGCATTCTAATTTAAAATATATATATTATTATTATTAAGCTGTCCATTTTCACCAACACTGCCACTGTATATACACAAAAAAGCATCCTTTTATTTCACATACTCTTTAAAAAAACTGAATCACTGGCTATATTACACTATAATTTTATTCTACCATTTGCATTAAGGAATAAAAAACTAATTCTGTATATCAATATATAATTGGTGACATAATCTGTATTGGAAATGCATAGAACACCTTATAACAAGAGCGTAGTAATTTCAAAGCAGCAATACATTCAAAATCCTATGTGTTCCTTTTAATAAATCAGTTCTGTAGTATTAGATAATACTTAACTACATTTGTTTTTCATTTCCCCACCCCACTTCATTCAAAATCCTACATGTTTTTTTTTTTTTTTTTTTTTAAATATATCAGTTGTGTAATATTAGGTATTTACTGCATTTTTTTTTAATGTGTCCCCCAGTCATTATGTCCCTTTTAATGAGATTGAATGCATTAATAGTCCTTTGGATGCTATAGCAACTAATTACAAAGACACATCACTTCCTCTTTGGAAACAGGCGGCCATATTGTGAGCCCTGGAAAGCAGGATCTTTGCCGATCGATCGGCAGGTTAGGTAATTTCATTTCCTTAAAGCTAAACCACTGCTGCATCTATTAAAACAAAACATGCAAACTGTATTGCCACATTAACTTCCTACCTGTTTTTAGCCAGTAAGTTTACTTCTTTGCAAATGATGGAAGACAATTAGAATAACAAAGTATCCAATCTACTTTGTAACTATAGTATGGTACAGGGGTGCGCAAACTTCCTGCGCTGCCCCCCCCCCTCTCACCTCCTCGTCGCGCCCCCCCTTACCTCCAATGACGCGTCAAATGACACTGCGGGGTCATGTGGCGTCAAGTCACGTGACCCGCGGCGGCATTTGCCGTCGCATCTCCATGGTAACGGGCATCAATTGACACCACGTTGCCATGGAGAGGTGTGGACTGAAGCCATTAAGTAAATTTACAGGGGCCTTGCGCTCTCAGCGCGGGGCCTCTGTAACTGCTGCGCCTCCCCAATAAAGTCTCGGGGGGGGTGTGCCCCCCAGTTTGCGCACCATAGTGTCACAAAGTAACTTAACATTGCTACATACATCCTTACATAAAAGCAAATTGCCTCAATCCCAGTACTTACTTTAATACAATGCCATTGCTTTCAGTCTTTTTAATACATCTTTGTTTTCTTATTCCAAACAATGTACAATAAAACTGTCCTTTTCACACCACTTAATATAATGTAGATCTCAATGTCGGCGTTCGTTAAACAGAATGAAATTTGCTCCGTATCAAACTTGTTATACTTAAGGATTTCACAGAGTTCTACTCAAGGATCCTCGTGTTTTTTTTCTCGTCTGTCTTGTGATGGTCAAAGCCGATAGCTGCCCGCCCACCGTGCGTTTCATCTGTAAAGGACTTCTGTCGGGGGTTTATCACTTTAGTATCCGGCCGGTTTTCTTATTTCCTGAACCAATGACGTAATTCTGTTGTCTATTAACTGAATTGTACAACTCAATACAAATGCACTCACTTGTGCGATTTTCAATCTAGTTGGTGGTAAACTCGAGCTACCTGCAGACACAGCTTATCTGCCATTAAAGTACACAACAATCAAAACTTTAAATGACATTACCGTATCACTTTTCACCCGATGAGGTATGTTTTTTGGCCGAAACTTTGTGCCTCGATGTTGATCTGCATATTGAGGACAAAGAATGCTGTAGCTAACAGAAGAGGTCTCGTTGTATCCTGTGCGCTGTGGAGGTCATTTCGCGTTTTGATTATTAACTCGGATCACTCCAATGTTTATTTTCTCCATATCGGGGGTGAAAAAAAAGGAAAGAACGATATAAGACTCAATTTAAAAATGGGACAAAACTATATTTCTCATTTAACCCATTTGCTGCTCTGTTTCCCAATTTATATATTCATTTTAGATCTCTTTGTAACATAGTTTTGTTCGGTCATCTCTTATTTCCAGTTTGAATTGATCAATTACCACAAATGCAAAATTACTGACATTTCCTTTGTGGGCTTCCCAAAAGTGATTTGCTATACTTTTAAGATGTTTTTGTATTTGGACTCTTACCTACCTTGCGGTTATGCCTACATAAGATTTTTTTGTAGCTGCTTGTTTGTGTATATACATATATAAGGGATTCTGGGAAATAACATGCAAATGAGCACACAATGTCACCTTTTGCCTGAAATCCATTTTTACATGGAACCTTACAAGCAAATTCTCATATTATACCTGTACCCCTAAAATTAAAGCAGCCCTTTATCTGTTCCATTTTTTTGTTGTTATACCAAATGGCCTTTGTTTTTTGAGCATAACTACATATGTTACATTGACCACATTTTTGGCCCTCTATTTATAATTGATGGATACTTTTCAAGTATCCATTTGTATCTCTGATACTAGGCAAGGAACCATGGCTCTTTTATACCGTTCCTCCCCCCACCCCTCTTATACCGTTCCTCCCCCCACCCCTCTTATACCGTTCCTCCCCCCACCCCTCTTATACCATTCCTCCCCCACCCCATGCCTCTTATCCCCTTCCGCCCCCCCATACCCCTTCAGCCCCATCTTCCTTCAACCCCCCCCCATGCCCCTTCACCTTTTCTGCCCCCCAATGCCACTTCGCCCTGTCCTTCCTGTGCCCCTTAACCTCTTCCTCCCCCCCATGCCCATTATCCCCTTCATGCCCCTTAACTCCCCCCCCCCCCCCCGTGGCTCTTAATAATAAAATAATTTTTTGTTACTATAATTACCACTGCTTTTTGTGATATCTGAATTCTAAGATCCTAGACTGCTTATGGGGGGCTTCGTGTCTCTTTGATGAATATGATTACAAAGAACAAAATATACACAACAAAATTATGATGGCATAATTACTAAAAACATAATCATGAAGGACAAAAGACCCAAATAAAAGGAAAGCATTAATTTCTCACAGGATACAAATGTGTGAACAATGATGCTTAAGGCGGGTTTCATCTTTCTGAGCAATCCAATTATACAGAACACTTGTGTAGTGGAAGCTGCATGTAGAATGGGAAGCGTTTTGTGATGCTGGTATAACTTGATTTAACAATTATTTGAGTCCAGGATGATGGGGCTCTTACTGAAATCATTTAGACCAAGCCAACAAGTTCTGTAGAAGAATTTCTACAATAGTCCCAGCCTAATTAATGGGGGATGAGGCCCGTTTCCTGGAGTAAATGAGACTGGCAAACTTTGCAGGAGTTTTCCGACCATTGTACAAGACTTGCTTGCTATCTTATATGTCTACATAGTCATCTTACTGTATGTGGGTGTAACCTGGATCCCATGCAGCAAAAACGTACGTAACAATTGTTCATGTCGAACACCACTTTTATTGTAATGTTGACTTTTAACATGAATGGATTGATATGGCTATTCGTCTCTTTTGCCAACAGCCGAAGATGGTGAAAGAGGGAGCCTAGCAAACATTGATGGGAAAGAAGTTCCAGAGGGGACAGCTAGGGACAAAGGTCTTTGGTATGACAGATGTAGAGACAAGTGGGGATAAATAAAACGGCTTCATGCACAACACAACAAGAGGGCAGAGGTGTAGCATCTTGTGGCAACAATGTCTAGTTTTGCAAACATGTTTAGTTTATTGTGACTCAGTACAGGAACTGATACCACAAGTCTCCTACAGAATCATACTATTGTTGGCTCTGGGATTAAACTATATTGGAAGCGATATGTAGCCATTATATTTCTTTTCCTAGTGCTCAACATTAAATGAAAAGTTGGATCTACTGCTCCAGACACTTCACGCAGAAGCCCAGGCGGCTCCGTTGATGGCTCGCTCCACACCACCTATTGTGGAGGAAGAAGCCGAGGAGGAGTTTTCCAGTGAGGACTCCTTGTCTGAAAGCAAGGAACATCTAGCAGACAGCATCGCAAAGTCTTCCACCCAAAAACTCTTCAAACCCCGAGAGCAGCTAATGCTGCGGGCAAACAGCTTGAAAAAGGCAGTGAGGCAGATCATAGAGCAAACTGAAAAAGGTGCGTGTTGTCTACTTTCACGCTTGGAGAAATGGAATTAAATTTGTCACACAAATGTATAAAACTAAGAAACTGCAGAAACCATTGTGTACTGCTCACAATTGTAAATACGTTTTACTTTCTATAGATGTAGCCAGCGTCACTGCTCATAGTGGTAACACAACATATCCCAATGTGTTATTCTTCATTGTGGTAACACAACATATTCCAATGTGTTATTCTTCATAGTGGTAACACAACATATCCCAATGTGTTATTCTTCATAGTGGTAACACAGCATATCCCAATGTGTTATTCTTCATAGTGGTAACACAACATATCCCAATGTGTTATTCTTCATAGTGGTAACACAACATATCCCAATGTGTTATTCTTCATAGTGGTATTTCAATGTAACGCAGAAGATCACCGAGTTTCCAAAGGATTTAATGTTGGTGATCACGTCGAATATTGCAATAGATCTCTGTTCCTTTTGATGGGATATAAAGAAGCTGGCCACGTCGGTTTATATATAATGTGTCTGTGTGTGTATGTGTGTGTGTTGCATTACACATACAAACTGCTGAACACCACAAATACAAATGAGAGTACATTAATTGCCGCTTATTGTGCTGCGGGACCATGTTGAAAGGATGGGGGTCGAAAAATTGGACATATGTAGTGAATTTGCAAAGCCACATTTTTTTTTATTGCATAAGATAGTGTAAAATAATGCTTTTCCAGCTAGTCTCTCCAGTGCCATCATAGGCAAATTTGAAAATAAACACCAATACACCTGTGTAATTCAATGTCTTTATTTGCACTTTTAACCGTCTTTGTGAAGAGTTCTGTGTCGAAGACGTGCGTGTGGCTCTTCCTCCACCCAGTTCTTTGCTTGTCAGCAATGTATTGCAGGTACAGTAGATGCCTGCCTACTGAGAATGGTGTAATAAATGGTCATACTTATTTTTTTTAGTTGTTGATGAACAGAATGCCCACACTGAAGAACAAGTTAACCAGTCCACCGAGGAGTACAGGAAGGAGTTCGAGGAGTCCAAAGAGGAGGAGAAGGATGAAGATACCAAGGAATCAGAATCTCTTTCAGGCAAGTAGACCGGAATATTATTTTATTAGATTATGAAATGTCAGGATAGGAAAGGCAGCTAACTATGAAGTAATGCTACCATAGAAGTACATTTGCCTCTGGATGGTTTCATTGTTTAATAGTTATGCTTAGGCTACGGTCCCAGTCACTGCGTGCACGCGCGCGTCGGAGCACCTTGCGGCACGTGTAACAGTTTAAGCTGAGATCTGCGGTCCTAGGGTCGGGAAGGGACGCGTATCAGGGGGAGCAAAGAGAAGACTTTTGGCGGGGGGCGCGGCCATGACGTCATGCGGCTGGTTCGCCCTCATTGGCTGAACCGCTGCCATGACTCGGCTGTCGCGCCAAAAGACACATTTCTTGTCTTTTGTTAAAGGTGGTCACGCATCGCACTTTCTGCAGGCGCACGCCGGCAGTGACTGGGGCCGGCCCCATAGAGGACGGTATCTTGTTCGCGCTGCCCAGCCGCGAGAAGTGGGGACGAGGCCTTAGACTCCTGCTCTGATAAATAACGCCAGTAATCTCTCAATTTTGTTCCGGTTAAAAGTTCCCCTATTCCAATGCATGTCAATTGAAGGTTTATGTATGTATATCTTTATATATATATATATATATATATATATATATATATATATATATATATATATATATATATATATATACACAGTGTTCGACAAACCTATACATTTGCACGCCCCGGGCGAGTGGATTTAACATCGTGGC
The DNA here is from genome assembly GCF_040206685.1 of Ascaphus truei. Classification (NCBI taxonomy): domain Eukaryota; kingdom Metazoa; phylum Chordata; class Amphibia; order Anura; family Ascaphidae; genus Ascaphus; species Ascaphus truei. The sequence continues at coordinate 314,218,306 of NC_134485.1, forward strand.
GAGCTCCTATTGGCCCAAGCAGCACACGTTTGGTACTAGGTGGCGAATAGATTTTTTGGTGATTTGTCAACCACTGTGTATATATATATATATATATATATATATATATATATATATATATATATATATATATATATATATATATATATATATAGTGCCATTAATGTACATAGCGCTTCACAGCAGTAATACACGTGACATAATAATATAACACATAATGGGAATAAGCGCTTAAGACATAAAAGTAACATTAGCAAAAGGAGTCCCTGCTCCAAAGAGCTTACAATCTAACTGCTAAGTAGAAGAAAAAATAGAGGATGAACCCCTAGTGATGCTAGCCAGGAGAGGACTATGTATTGAAGTTATATAGCTTGAATCTTCATTTTCTTCCATACAAGAAACAGCTCAATAAACTCAGGAATCCAATATCCAATTATGAATGTCCCTTGGACGCCACCCATATAGACACCACTAGCCTACAACAGGTATATCTTATGTGGTAATCTGAGTGGTTGGGAACTGGATGATCACATGAATGAAGTAACAAATTGTAATAAAGTTACTCACTGCTGACCTTGTGGAATTTCCTGGTGCTGTCGGCGTGCTCCTACCCAGGAGTATCTACAAGTAAGGTGGTGAACGGCGGTGCATCTGCTGCTGGAAAAAATGTGACCAAAACTGCAAGGGAACTAGGTGCAAAAATTTATTGTAGGCACGTTTAAAAACAGTAAGAGAACACTCTTACGCGTTTCGCGTGGTAACCCAGGCTTTATCAAAGCTTTATTACTTTGCTTGTAATTGCTAAGTAGGAAGAACGTACAGAGACAGTAGGAAGGTGTTCTGGTAAGTGCGTCTGCAATGGGCCATGGTCGATGTATGAGGTGTATAGTGTATACTGCTGCGGTGCGCAAACTGGGGGGCGCGTGAGACTATTTTGGGGGGCGCGCCGTTTATAGAGGTCCCACGCTGAGAGCGCAATGCCTCTGTAAACGTACTTACCCAGCTCCAGTCACGCGTCTCTGACAACGCGGGGACAAATGACCCCCGTTGCCATAGAGACATGACGTCAAATGATAGCGCGGGTCACGCGACGTGACATCACATGAAACAGAGGTGAGGGGGGGCGTGACAGAGGAGCAGAGCAGGTAGGGGGGGGTGCAGGGAGTTTGCGCACTGCTGGTATATAGTTTCAGCCACAGAGCTACCCATAGGGGTAGACAGAAGACATCCTTGAGCAGAACGCAAGAGTCGGGATGGTATATAGAGAAATTAGAACTGCGATAAAAGAGGGGCAGGAGAGTTTATAGCGTTAAAAGTGAGGAGGAGAATTTTGTGTGTGATACGGGATTTGATAGTGAGCCAGGTGAGGGGTTCCAGCAGATGAGGCAGATTTAGGAGAGAATAACGTGATTATGGCAGCAGCGTTTCGGATAGATTGTAGGAGAGACAGTTGAGAGGCAGGATGACTGGACAGCAGAAGGTTACAATAGTCGAGACGGGAGAGAATGAGGGCCTGCGCCAGAGTTTTAGAAGTAGAGTGACAGAGGAAAGGGTGTATCTTTGCAATATTGCTGAGGAAAAAACGACAGGTTTTAACTACATTGTGAATGTGAGGGAGGAGTCAAATGTGACCCATAGGCAGCATGCTTATGATACTGGGTGTATGATGGTGCTGCCAAAAGAAATGTAGAAGGGGGAAGTCGGGCCAGGCTTGGGAGGAAGTATGAGGAGCTCCGTTTTTTACATGTTAAGTTTGAGACGGCGGTGGGCCATCCAGGATGATATAGCGGAGAGACATTCAGAGACTTTGGTCTATACAGCAGGTGTAAGGTCAGGTGTTCAAAAGTAAATTTGTGCCTCAGCATTGAGGTGATATTTGAACCCAAGAGATGTAATAAGGTCACCTAGAGAGAGTCTGTAAAGAGAAAAGAGAAGAGGACCCAGGACAGACCCCTGAGGTACTCCAACAGAGAGATCGATAGAGGAGAAAGAGGCACTGAAAGCACGAAGGGAGAGGTAAGAGGAAATTCAGGATAGAGCTTTGTCCCGAATACCAAGAGAATGAATGTGAAGGAGAAGAGGGTTGTCCACAGTATCAAAGGCTGCAGAGAGGTTGAGTAATATGAGCAGAGTAAAATAATCTTTTGTCTTTGGCAACATGGAGGTCATTAGTTATTTCGGTGAGGGCTGTTCCTGTGGAGTGAGCAGTGCGGGTAGCCAGATTGTAGAGGATCTAGAAGAGAATAGGAGGTGAGAAAATAGAGCAAGCAAGAGAATACAAGGCGTCCAAGGAGTTTAGAGGCAAAAGTCAGGAGGAAGTCAGGACTATGGTTAGAGAGACAGGTAGGGTCAAGCTTGCTGTTTTTGAGTGATGGTATAATTGTTGCATGTTTTGAAGAAGGAAGGAAAGGTACCAGAGTAGAGTGAGTAGTTGAAAATATGTTTGAGCATAGGGATTAGAGTAGGAGCAAGAAGTTTGAGGAGATGGGAGGGAATGTGGTTAAGAGGGCAAGTGTTGGGGTAGAAGAGGAGATCGGCAGCAACATATCCTCCACTGTGACAACGGAAAAAGAGTAGAGAAAGGCAGGAGGAGAATTAGGAAGAATGGGAGGATACAGAGGGGAGGTCTTGACGTATGGAATCCACCTTTGTCTTTGAAATAGTCAGCAAAATCCTGAGGTGAGATGGAGGAAGAGAAATGGATAACAGAAGGAGGTCTAAGTAGAGAGTCAAAGACAGAGAAGAGTCAGCGTGGGTTAGACTTGTGTGTGTTGATTAGTGAAGAGAAGGAGGTTTGTTTATCCTGGGTGAAGGCAGAATTGAAACAGGCTATGATACATTTGTAGTGGAGGAAGTCTGCGAGAGTGTAAGATTTCCTCCAGAGGCGTTGAGAGGAACGAGTGCAGTACCGAATCATGTGTGTGTGGCAATTTAGCCAGGGTCTGGAGGTTAGAAGGACGAGAACAGCAAAGAGAAAGAGTGGCATGTAGATCAGGAGAGGAGGCTAGGGCAGAGTTGTAGTTCCTGACCAGGTTGTTGAAGTCTGGAGGAGAGGGAGGAGCGGAAAGTCGAATCAAAAACTGGTAGGTTAATAGATCGCAGGTCTCTGCAGCAGTGTGGGGTAGATGGAGGTGGAGAGGGGGAGAAGTAAGAGAGAGAAGATGAGATGATGGTCAGAGAGATTAAAGGGGGGAAATGGAGAAACCAGACAAAGAAAAAAGTTTAGTGACCATCCTTGTAGGTGCTGGCTGCAGTCCATTGTAGAAGGCCAAAAGAAGAGGGTAGAGAGAGAAAGCAGGGAGCCCAAGGGAGAGAGGGGTCATTAATATGGCAGTTGAAGTCTCCAAGGAGAAGAACAGGGGAGTCTGAGGAGAGAAAGACATCACCCCCATTTCCTTTACAAATCTGTGAAAGCTTTTATATTTCGGACTGTATAGTTGTGATCACAGACTATTTGAATATTCGTTACAAAAATCTGAGGTAGTATAGGATTCTCTTTTTGTGTACTGCATTTGTAGAGCACGGTTTGCATGGTCAGTACTGTAGGGGTAAGCATCATTGCAGAAATGTAGAACAAAACAGCTTTGGTCTACAAAATTGTTAGCAGAGCAGTGATTGCATGAAGGATTTCCAGCTCTGTGCCCTATTATGCTGTCAAAAGTAACTTTGTCACGGTTTCCCTTTCCCCTGCAGCACTGCAGGGCTTAAATAAGTCTCAAAGCATTTTGATGTGTATATATAGTGTAATGCTGTTGGGTGTTTTTATTTTATTTTTAAAATATGCATTTGCTAAATACAAATTAAGCCTGGGAAGAATACATGTGGCGAAGTTGGCTGTATCCTTTACTGCTAAATTACTGTAATTAAAACTGAAAGAAAGGGTACTGTCGAGCACAGAACACAGCTTCAGTAACGGAGACAAAACCGTTCTTCTGAAAATAAACGGAGAATGTATATATTTGTTTATGTTCTGATGATATTTTAAATGCCTCTTCCATCTAATACAATTCTCAGTAAGACGGTGCAGGGAAAGTTGGCGTTAAACATACAGTATGTGAATGGCCCCCCCACAATCAACCTTAATTGGGTTTGAGATGTCCGCTTGTGAATATGAGGAAAGTGCATACTGTAAGTCAGGAGTGTCCAACTTCAGTCCTCAAGGGCCACCAACAGGTCTGGTTTTCAGAATATTCCTGCAACAGCACAGGTGGTGCAGTCAAAGTCTGAGCCACTGATTGGGCTACCTGTGCTGAAGCAGGGATATCCTAAAAACCTGACCTGTTGGTGGCCCTTGAGTACTGGAGTTGGCCGCACCTGCTATAAATGATGTGCTGCTACAACAAATCAGCTGTATATGGCTGTCTATTTTATTCCCCATACTGTATCAATGAGCAGCGGATGGAACATATTTATATATGCAAAATTGACTGAAGCACCAACCAAATGTAATATATCAGAACGTTTCACTGAGTGAACAACAAGTAATCCCTGTAAAATGAATGTTTTGTTTTTATTTGTTACACATGAAACCTTTTGACAATGGTTTCCACTTCCACGTTAGGCACGAGACATCAGTAGCGTTGCTTTTATGGTAGTGTTAAGCTTCATTCATTAAGAGTCTTGGTGTGGACATGCAAAACAACACCTTGGTTTTGTTCCTTTTTTAAATTTCAATCTGCCTCAGTAGATTTGCATGCAGCAAACTATAACTCATGATGTAGCTTTTGCTTCCTAGTTGGCATCTATTGGCTCCGTGTCCAAGCAGCTAGTCCGTGACAAATGTGCCCATGCCAATGGTTGGTGACACAAGCATGAGCTGTACCAGTCTCATGAACTTTTCCTCCAACAAGCAACAGGAGATGCACAGTACAGTACTGTATTAGAATCCTCATATTGGTAAGCCTGGCGTTGCAAGGATACTACACTGGCACAGACTTAGCCCACATCTTCTCATCATATGGGATGTATAAAGGCAGTAGATTCAGGAGGGAGATCGTATACTACATATTGGATGGGGGGAGGGGAAACCTATGCCCATCAAGTTCAATCCATATGGAAGTTAGGCAAACAAGATTCTTGGCCTATGTTTGTATTTAAAAAAGCAGAGCACAACAGGCACATTTTTTTTGATAAAGCGCGAAACGCGTTAGTGACTCACCTGCATTTTCCATGTTGTCACCTGAATTAAAGTTGTTTTTTAAATTTAGTTTTGGAATTGTAGCCCCAATTTTTGCCTGCTGTGCTCCGCTTTTTTCCCCACTGAATTGGATCGATTGCATGACGCTGTTAGCGTGCGGCACGCACAGGCACTGGACTGCTTCCGATTGTGAGTAAAATCTTTATTATCCCACATCCTAGTCATCTGACTTTGGGGAGAAGATTGTACATATGTTATGCTCCAGGGTTGGTTGTCCATATAGGTAGAGAACAAGTCAAGACTGTTCATATACAGGTATTGGCTTTATTATCTACTGTAGGACTTTACAAATATACCCCATTATTTTGAGCTTATTTTTCATTTAATGGAATAATTACAGACACTCACTGATGCATTTATTGTCCATCTTCAAGCAAGTTTTAGAATATATAAATTGCTATTTTTCTATTCATGGATCTGAAACACTGACATCTAGAACATTTTTTTGTATTTGGATTTATATTGATCCAGAGAAAGGCAAACAAACCCCCCCCCCAGTGAAACATTATCCAAATACAGTATGTCCCATAAGGGGAAAAAATAGATTCCTTCCAGACTCCAATAATGACAGTCCAATTTCTCACTGGATCAACATCCTTCTCATGTTTACTTATTGGTAGATCAAATCTGAAAACAGTTTTAAGCGCACTTGATCAAAAATAAAGATTTGCAATCCTTGAGAAAGGTGCCTTTCGCACCGAAACATTGGCATGTATATTTGCATTTATTTTTTGTTTGGGCTAAAATCTCTGATTCAGTAAAAAAAAACAAATCCTGCTTTTTTGATGAAGCTTTTGGTGTGCTTAAACCTTTTATCAGAATAGAGTATCCTCTCTGTTTGGCTTTTACCAGGGATAATGGTTATAGCACCCAGATTTTCTATGTACTGTATATACTTTTTAATTCACTATTACAGTATGCACAGTCAAACTATATTAATTACTAATGTTTGCTACATCCCTGTATACCTTTCCTTATTAAAAAGGATGGCTAACCTTTTTATAGCTATCTATGGTCTCTGCCATCACAGTCTCACATTTTATCTGCCCTTATTACCCTGTGTCATTGGGATGGATAGGTTCCTTGTATTGATCCTGAATATATTTGTTAATACTGGTATATCCCCTTTTAGACACCTTTTCTAATGTATACAAATCTAAATTAGGTAGCCTCTCCTTCAGAGTCTGGCCTTCCAGACCCTTTAATTAATTTGGTGGCTCTTCTCTGCACTTTTAGTAATATTTATACAGCAGCAACATTTATTTGGTCTTCCTTTCATCCACACCCTGTCTTATGCAAGATCATATCCTATTAGCTTTTGCAGCTACTGCCTGACATTGAGCACCAATTGCTGCGCCTGCTGTCTAGAACTGCCATCTGGTTTGTATGTATAGATGTAGTGAGGCTCTCTGTCCCTGGTGCCGCCATCGAAGAAGTAAAAGTCGGCGGGCCTGGAGATCGGCTCTGCCACGATCACGCTGCAAGGGGGTCCGTGCTTCCGAATGGGACCCCCCCGCAGCGTTAATCCTCCTGCACTGCGATGGCAGCGGCACCTGAGACAAGGTTAGCTACATCTGTTGCCTGTTTATTCTTGCTTCCCAAATGCATCACCTTACATGTTTCTGTATTAAACCTCATCTGCCATTTACCTGCCCAAGTTTCCAGTCAATCCGACGCCTGCTGCAGAGAAATGACATCCTGTTCTGATACTATTGTAATGATTGCTGGGCTCGCGTAATGGTTTAGTGGTTAAGTGCTCTAAGTACTGTAGGTGTTTTGGGTTGTAATAGTAGACACTTCGAAGTGTGGAAAGCAGGTTAAGATCCGTGTCAGTTATTTTATTGACTTGTGACTGGAATACCAAACATTAGCTTGTAAGCTTTTATTGTAGGGATCCAGTAAACCTACAAATTAGATTTACAGTTCTGTGTAAAATGTCAGCGAGATGTACAGTAGGAATACATTGTATTTGTGGATGTTAATGTTCCGATGAAGCATGCAGAATGAAAATGCTACTTCCTAAGTAGAAAGCACACAGCTTTACAGCCCATTTTCTAAATCTGCATTTCTCCTCTCACTCATTGATCTTTCTCTTGCTATAAGCAGCATCAGTAAAGCTGACTTTGTTTGTCTCTGTGGCTGTGGTTTGCATTACCACGTTTTTGACGGAATTATAAAGCCCTATTCTCATACTGTACTCATGAGTTGGAAAAGGTATAAAGCCGAGGAGAGTATGTATGCGTGTGTGTAAGTGCTGCCAGTGGGAGCTGGTGTTTCAGGAGAAATCATGAAATATGAATTCAGGTACCTGCAACGAGACATCATTTTTAGTCATTAGGGCGCTGTTGGTTTTTATCAGAGCATAAACACCAAAAGGTTATTTTTATTGCAGCTTAGCCTCAGGAGTCCCATCTGTCATAATAAAGAGCAGCTGTTCCATAGAGTACGCTTGCTTTGTCACCGAGTACTGACGAGGCAAAGGATGGCACTGCCAGTTCCTAAGCACGTAGTACAAAGGCTAAAGTAGGAGTGAGTGCAGTTTTCAACACTTTAGATTACTTGAAGCTCACCTGATCAAGCTGTAAGACCACCAGGACACAATTTTAGCACTGATCCTTTTTCTTTTCACCTCAACGCAGTAAACAAAGAAAAAAAGACGGTGTATAATCAGCACTAAAAATTATAAATGATATACCTCTATAGAAATACCCCCTATTGGTGGGCTAGGCTGCCTGGTGAAATACTGATTAGTACAAATCAGATGACAAGATACAAACAAAAAGAAAATCGGCGCCTTACAAGTCCAATTGAGTGATTTTGGAAGTCCAATTGGTGAAGGAAAATGTCCCAATGATTAGACCTTTCAGATCTTAGGTGGTCTGATGTGGCTTCCGCCGTGCGTTCAATAGGAAGCTGTGACGTAATCCTGTGCGTCTTCCTATTGGCGCATGTGACCGGGGGGCTTTAAACTGCAGAGAGGTACCGGCTACCCCTTCAGAGGCAAGTTTCACTGGGAGCAGGGGGTCCCTGGAGCTGAAATGAATGGGGTTGAACTCCAGAGACCCCTTGCTTTAGTCCTGTATTTAGAAGAAAGAAGTCCGGCTTGGATTGTTTCTTTAACCACCGCTATTCCGATTACACAAAGCTAAAAAGACAATGATGCAGTGAAGCCCACTGCCTAGTTAGCAAACAGAAACGGGTATGTACTGCAGGACGATATAAAAAATAAGTGCTATATGGCCACACAGAGGGCAAAGAATGTGCCTTCATGATGCTTTTATGCACCCAGCCGAGTGCTGTATTGTTTTGTCCCTTTTTCCACTGAAAGGAAATTTCGTTTAATAACAATCCTATTGCACCTCACAGCTGGAGAGGAATGTGCAGAGGGACTTTTGCGCTGCGTGATCACTGCGTTTACGTAACCTTTTCTATAATCCACTTTCCTGAAAGAGGCAGTAAAACAGTGTAAAGATCAGCATGCTTTCATTTACATATTTGAATCATTCATGTCTTATTAACAAGTTTAGACAAATAGAAATATGTTTAAATAGTGGTTTCAACTTGTTTTTTTTAAAATTATTGTTATCAATATAAACAAAGACCTGGGACTTGTTTTAGTTCTCTTATCTTCAGCCTTCTGTCCGTCTTACTGCATGTCGAGTACCTCTGACGCCCCGAGGAAGGGATAACGCCCCTAAACATTGTGCTCTGTCGATCTTCTGTATATTCAATAAATGGTCTAAAAGACCGATTTTTCACTTAGCCGAATGCGTATATCTAATTCTGGATGAAGTACCTCTGTTTCCCAGTACCTTTCCACACACCACTAGCTTAAATCAAAACTTTAAAACATTATTAGAACTATTGTTCTTTAAACGTGATAATTTTTTATTGTATTTTTTTTTATTGCAAAGGCATCACTAACCAAGATTTGCTACCATTTGTTTGCTTTGTTCCTAAGCAGCTTTAGCGTGTAGGGAATCCTACTATTTTTACTGTTTTCCACCATACATTTTGTAAGGAATTCTTTATTTCCGGTGTCAAGTTTCCTACCCATTTTGTGCTGGAACATGAGCATTTACAATCATCTAACGTTTGCACTAGAGAGAACTCTATGAACCTGTTATTGACACAACCATGATCTATAACCATTGTATATAAAACATATCCATTCTTTTGTATAACAGTCAAAACTGCTCCACGGTCCCCAGACAGACGAACGAGTCGCAGCACCCATTCCCACACCGGCTCATTCTCCAGCCCGCCCTTGGCATCCAGCAAGGAGAACCTCCCTGTGCTGAACACTAGAATAATCTGCCCAGGTAATGCCTGTGAACGGCAACGATCCTTTTAGAAGAAAAACATTGTTATTAGTCGTTTGCCCTCGCTGAGATCATCTCTTAAAAAATGTTTTACCTTCACAAAATGACTAATTGGTGAGCAATTGCATCTGCAGTCCTTTTAAAAACCTTTCTACATTTTCCCTTTTGTCTGATGAGCAGATAGGAAAAGAGTATCAACGTGTTCAAAGGGCTCTGTTTATGTCCACCAAGGCGACTGACATTACAGTAGCTCTACTGTTGTATGCAAACCTTGTGGGTGGGATTAGAATGCTGGGAAACAATTACAGCATCTTGATTGGTCAAATGTGGTCACTATTGCCTTAAAGGAGCAATCGTTTTCGTTTGTTTTCCTTCATTTTTTAATGCAGGTTTGAAGCAGGGGATCTCAGGAGCTGAACCCCATTCATTTCAGCTCCGGGGACCCACAGTTTCTAGAGATACCGCTAAAGGGGGTGCTGGTATCGCTGCAGATTTCAGCTTCCTCGTCACATGAGCCAATACCAAGCCGCACCTGGTGACATTGTGGCTTCCTGTAGGCCCGCAGTGCCCAGGAGCATTGAAAATCTGACATATGGTGATCCCTCGAGTGGCTACAGGCACCCCTGGAGCTGAAATGAATGGAGTTCAGCTCCGGAGACCCCCTGCTTCAATTCTGTATTTTAAAAAAATGAAGGGGGAAAAAATGTGATTTGTCTCTTTAAGATGAAGCATCTTCTTACAATGCTTGGTTACTATGGCAAACTCACTCTGTGGCACATTAAAGACGGCACTGCCGCTTTGACAGTTAAATTGGTTAAAAGAGGGAAAATAATCAACCAACAACTTGTTCTTACTACTATTAATAACAATTATACCCTTTTGTATTGAGCCATCAACTTGATTTGATTTCTGGCTTATTAGAGGACCAATGTGTTTATTTGAAGACGTTTTACAATCTGTTCATGTATCCACCTCCACCAGCTACACTGTACCACGCACCGACGTTTCCCTGTGCTTTTCCCCACAGGTTTAAGGGCCGGGCTGGCTGCTTCCATCGCTGGGAGTTCCATCATTAGCAAAATGTTGCTGGCAAACATTGACCCTTTTGGTGCTACTCCATTTATTGACCCAGATCCAGATTCACTGTAAGAGAGTTTCTTCTTCTTCTTCTTCCTCCTCCGTGTAGTGGTTTAAGTAAGAATGGTACATGTAGTAGACGACAGAGTGTTCGTCTTCTTTGCAAACCTATTTTTGCCGATATGTAAGGATTTATCGATTTGAAGCGTGTACCTCCCTTTTTATTATTCAAGCATGTACTGTATATTGCATTATCCTTCTGATAAGTACGGTCACAGAATGTTGTACCTCTTATTTACCCACTTGCTTGTTAGCGAGGTCAGCAGCACGGTATGGAAAGTGTTTACCTGTTCCAGCAGTGTATGATGGTTTCTGCATGTCTGACGGATGCCCCGTGGAAGGCTACGCTTATAGTGCCGGCGACGTCAGGCTGCGGTCGCTGGAAAAATCAAATTGAGATGACTTCCAGCGATCGCGACCAAGCCGCAATGCATTTGTTTTGACGCGATGTCGCTGTCGCCGGCAATGTAAGCGCAGCCTACGGGTTCTCCACTAAGCAGCACTGTAACGGCAACCACAACTTTTAAATGAACAGCAATCCTGCCTAGAAAAATGTTAGTCTCCCAGAGTATGCGTCCCCTTCTGAAGGGTGGTTGCACAGCTATATTCCTATGACTTGCTAACAGCCACTCAGTAACTAAAATGTTGCCCATTATAGTAATATTTTGGGTGTTAATAGGTTAAGCCATAGTAACGTTGCTGGAGGCCATACTATTAATTCAGAGTGATATTCTCATCCCTGGAGACCAGAAGGACGAAGCGAGCATCTCCGAGATAGGGTAGGGGAGGTCATGCTCCCTACATTCTAAACCAGGGTCACCAAGAGCACCTCCACCGATAATTACATCGGAGAGACTCCCATTTCCCCCGCATTTTGGCAAAGCAATGGTCTGTGAGCCAGTCACAGTTCCTGTAATGTATGATCTTGTTTGTGATTAGCTAGTGCAGCTTCTCACATTGAGATCTAAATAGGAATACATTTGAGAACTGTGACTCTCCCAGATAGGACCAGGGTGCTGAGGATTCAGGTCATACTCTGGAACCCAGCAATAAGATTAACTACAGAAGCAATTCAAAATGCCTTTACGTTACATTTCCTGATTATGTATTTTTGGAAGGCACGCCGTTAGATTTCTGGGGTTTTTCAAATATGGATGTAAAACCTTTTTCCTTAGGAGACACTACATGAGCTACTGCATTTTCTCAGAACTACTTTGTAACTCGCTCTAACACCACTGCAACTTTGGATGTGCCCCTATTGTGTGTGTTTGTAAAGTGTTGTTTGATATAGAGCTTTTTGTTCGAAATTTGAACAGCTACAGTATACGAGTTATCTTGAATTTAAGATGTTGCATGGATATATGCTTTAACCGCTTTGTATTTTATTAATGATTTTAATAAACTCAAATAATTAGCATGTTCTATAATAATAATAATTCAGCTTATCTTCCCTTACAGAGAAGGCTATTCTGAAAAATGTGTGATGAACAACTACTTTGGAATTGGCTTGGATGCAAAGATTTCTTTAGAATTTAACAATAAACGAGAAGAACACCCAGAAAAATGCAGGTAACCAGCTTTAATAGAAACTATAACTCACATCACCAGGATACATATAGTTTGATCATCTGTAATTGAATGTGGGTAGTGACATATCATTTTTAAAGTTGCAGTTCAAGCTGCCGTTTAAAAAAATATATATATATATTTTTTTTTTTTCCTCATTCAATATGTGCATCAATACAATCTGCACACTGACAAGTGATTAGCTAAACTGCGGATCGATCTGTTCTCCTGTAATTGATCGCTTGCTCGGGGATATTTAATTCAGTTCTTGCACAGCATTGTGGGTAATGTAGTCCTGGAATATGATTGACTTGGCAGTTACTAGATACAATTGGTTCACTGCTAGAGAGAGGACGGGGCTCAAGAGCCAGAGCCTATCAGAAGGGGAAGGGGGATGTCACTTTGGAAATGCTTCCTACATTAGAAACATTAAAAATTTCTTTAAATCATTTATTTTTTAAATGCTACAAGTATTTTCTCATAGTACAGATTTATTACAAAGAAAACACATGTGAGATATTGCTTGAACTGCTGCTTTAATAGTTTAATTAGTAACGTTAAGAAAAATGACCCAGGGTTATTTAACGTGGCTATTTCTAAACAAGTTACATAAGCCTCTACTCAGTATATGTCGGGTAATAAAATATTTAATTCTAAATGTTAATTGTTCAATATTGATTCTTGAGGATCTATTTGTGCACATGTGTCCTTTATTCACACTAAATTAAACATACATATTTTGTAATACATAATACCAACTGGCAGCCATCTCTTCCCCCCCCCCCCTTGTATGGGTTTATTATTGTTTTTACAGTACTGTGCACTGAGAATAGCAAATACTGACACATATCCAAGTGTGAGCTTCAACCAGATTTGTGTTTCTATGTATAATTTGGTGTACGGTTCTTTCCAGAAGCCGAACTAAAAACATGATGTGGTATGGAGTGCTTGGTACCAAAGAATTACTGCAGAGAACCTATAAGAACTTGGAGCAAAAAGTTCAGCTAGAGGTAAATCGCATGGGAATGTTCGTCACATATATACATACATATATATAATATATACATATAAGGACACCAACTCTGAAAACAATGACACTGAGCTTGAATCAGAGAGCTTTGTTCAATTCCAAGTGTCAGCTCCTTGTGACCTTGGGCAAGTCACTTCATCTCCCTGTGCCCCAGGCACAAAAACATTCTAAGGGACAGGGATTGCAAAACGATATGTTGTCAGCGCTATACCAGAAAAGACCATTATTCTATCTGATCGCACCTGTATAGCGTCTCTTCCATTTATTGTTCAAACCTGAAAGCGGAAAGCTTTAAAGATGCAGTAAATGCAATTTGATCTGGCAACAGAGGAGAGATACTTCTCTAGATAAACATTGAGGTTAATAGCAGCTAGCGGGTAGTGATAATTGTGTAATTGTATGTTGCAAATCGATATCTTTCATTGTAAAACCTGCAGAGAAAGTGTTTCAATTTAAGGACTATTACTTTCCCAGGTCAGGAAGGCCACTAAGCCACTTTAACAGCTCTGCTCGCAGGAAATGTAAACAACAAATAATTGGCTATAACAAATCAATGCACACACTGTAATTCACTGAGCTACCGTAGATGTTCTTTAAACACCATTTTCCTGAGAATAAAATAGTTGATTCACGTCAACACTTTCTTAAAAAAGCATGTACAGTAGAGTAATGAACACTCCCAAATTTACTGCTCAAATGTGTTCAGCCTATTTTCCTTTTCAGTTTGTTGCATGCCCATTTGGCAATAAAGGGGTTAAACCACTATTGTCACAATGACTGTTTTATTTCCCATGAAGGTGCCCACAAATGCCTACAGTACACGCACCTTCCAGTCATGCACACATTTCCTTGACTCTGACTTCCTTGATGTTCTCTCTCATTGTTGCTTATTGTGTATTCTTTGCAGTGTGACGGGCAGTACATCCCCCTTCCCAGCCTGCAGGGCATTGCCGTGCTGAACATTCCAAGCTATGCCGGAGGCACCAATTTCTGGGGCGGAACTAAAGAAGATGATGTAAGTTCAGCGGGTGCAGGATATGTGGCTCTGCCTGTCTGCGGGTCACACTCCCGTAGGGGGGTTGCTGCATCAGATGACTGATGGGAGCTGAATAAGTTGTTTGACCTTGTTCTTCCTCTTATCCTCCTTGTTGCTGAAGGGACCAACAATGCATTGTTGTGCGCTACATTGCAGGACCCTCTGACAGCACAATTAAATGTACAGTACAACCTAGCTTGTCACAAAAGTGTGTGTGTGTGTGTGTGTGTATGTATATACAGATGCAGCGGCCGTTATCCGAACATTTCATGGAGCCGTTTTAGTAAACTTTGCTGTATTTCACGCAACATTCACTCGTTATTCTTCCGTGACCGCTGCCGTGAATGCGTGCCGGCACTAGTAAACACGCGTCTTAACGCGGGAAAGTTTGAAGAAATCATGCGGCACAACCTGGGTATGCCCAGGAATACAAATCGTGAAAGGTTTGGATAACGGCCGCTGTGTGTATGTATGTATGTATGTGTGTGTGTGTGTGTGTGTGTGTGTGTGTGTGTGTATGTATGTATATATATGCACATTCACATGTTTTGACAGGTCTGCAACCCTGCCTTTCACCATTATCACCTATCATACAGTGCTCCCACTGCAGCAAGGGATTTTGGGAAATAACATTGCAAATTAGATTTTTATTTGCTATATGCAATACGTTGGAGGTTTTTTTTGTCGTCATTTTCACCCACCATAACTTATATTAAGTATGTGTGTATATAAACAAAAACAACCCAGATGTCAAGGGTTTATATAGTGATAATAAGTGATTTATAAAGAGGGTAAAGTGGATAGCTAACAGGATATAAAAGTGCATAATAAACAAGTGGGTATTGTAAGATGTAAAAAACAAAAATGGAAAAATTATATAAACAACCACTTGTTCTCTGAGGTACTGCTCCGAGAGAGAGGCATTCCACGTGTGGTTACAGACATTTGTAGGATATAGTGGAACGCAGCTCTCAGGAGACATATACTGTATGAAATAAAAACACAGAAAAAACACGCAGCGTGCAATATAGAAAACAGATACAAACCCGCGCCTTAAAGATACAGTCCAAGTTAATGTCCAAATGCACAAGTAAGTAGGTGGCATCTAGTCCTTATAGGATGATCCAATCATGTGCACCTGGACTGGCATGCAGACTTCGTGGGTGGTGCCACGTGGTATGTGAAATCAAACACAAAGAAAAATCACAGTGTATACTGCTAGTAAAATGACATATAACATACTGTAAAAACATACCGACATAAAACTCCAATGACAAACATCAACATAAAACACAAACAGAAGCCAAATGAAAAACGAAACTAAGTTATTAAAAATATTGAAAACAAATATGTTCAGTAAAATGTAGATGGCTTGCTGAAGATGGTCTGGTTATAAAACCAGAATCCTACTTACAACACAGCAGTTTGTTTCAAGCATGTGAGTCCAACTGTGGCAAAACATCTCCTTCTCTCTTCTCAGTCACCGGCGCACTCTGTTGTAATTTGCAAACACTTGATGTGCTCGCCGGGGGGACAGCTGCTGTTTGCTAATTTGGCTTTGAAAATGCCCCACGCTTGAAACACTGCACACACTCCTCTCCAAGATCGCCTCGACCTCTGACCCTACGCGTTACGTTTCGTCACTTCCTCAGGGGTTTCCCTGAGGAGGTTGCCCTGAGGAAGTGACGAAACGTACCACGTAGGGTCAGAGGTCGAGGCGATCTTGGAGAGGAGTGTGTGCAGTGTTTCAATATATATATATATATATACACACACACATACATATATTTTTGACTATATATACACACACCCTTTCCCTTTAAAGATATGGTATCACATCTCTTATTTTTATTCTCGTTTATTTGTAAAGTGCCAACATATTCTGTGGCTCGGTACAGTAGGGTAAAATAGTTACATTGACTAGAATGACGAGCTAAATAAGAACAAGCCGATACACCAGTTACTGAGAGCATACCAGTCAGAGGGAGTAAGTGGCTTCTGCTCATTGTGAGACGGGCCATGCCACAGGATGGGGTCTGTTTATGTACAGGTCAAACATGAAGGAATCCGTTCCTGGAACTAGACAATAGGGTGGTTTGACGGGTGTGTTACAATATTTTGTCATTTAAGCATCTCATTAGAAATAAAAACAGTCTCTAAGATATCGAATACATGTCATAGCTTTTGATCTATTTATTGACTAAACGAAAATGTCTGATTTTTCAAATGGTAATTAAGATGACTGATGTGCATGATGGTGAGCGTGACTTTTTAAAACGGTGACCCTATTGAAATTATATATAAGGTAACTAAGCAGAGTATGTATACTTCTGGAAATCTTTTTTTGCTTTAACTGCAATAAACTGAAACACATTCTCAGTATACTTTATCCTTCATTCCAGGGATTCCTTTAAAAACATGATAATTATCATTATGTACAGTATTGCAAGCAGTCTGATTATCAAAAGACATTTGTAAAAGCACCCAAAGTTGTCAATTAATGCTACCCTCATTAGTTCTCTTTTGGTTTCAAAGTAGAAATCTGGGCTGCTTCTTTTTCCTCCGGTAGGAATAATTGCTGCTTTAATATGTATTCATACAGTAGTAATGAAGACTGATTTCATTTGCTGACCCACAGCACCCTCTAGTGTGCAGTGTGTTAAATGCAAATAAAAGGTTTCTGTTTTGTGTTTGCTTTTCCTGGTACACCAGTAATGCTTTAGATCAAAAGCAATTGCTTATATGTTTGTAGCCTCTTATCTTCCCTCCCACAGTCCCCGTCTGTCTCTTGTTGCATTTTGTCTAGAGCCCGGGAGGCGAACCCCATTCCTCAAGGGTCACCAACAGGCCAGGTATTGGGGAGATCACTGCTTCTGCACAGGTGACTCAGTCATTCTGATTGAGCCACCTGTGCTGAACCAGGAATATCCTTAAAACCTGACCTGTTGGTGGCCCTTGAGGATCGGTGTTTGCTTCCCCTGCCTCTTCAGAAGAGGAGTTTGGCAAACAGTGCATGCTATATTTCCCTGAATCTTTTATCGCTGCTCTGACTTTGGTTTCACTTGACATATATATTGCATTGTGATGCATTGCCATCACTGTCCCCAGTAAAATGTAAACGTGCAAAGGTAACATTGGTTTATGACTATTCTAGTTCAGAGCTAAATTACCAGTTTTACTCGAACCCATTTATTTCCTTCACTGGTATTTCATTGTCCGCAAAGCTTTAATTCTGTATATTAGTAATGGCTTCAATCGTGTTTTTCTTTGTTTCTGATCATTTCGAGGGATGGATTTGTTGCATATCTAGTCCGTTGACATTCTCCGTTTCTCAGATATTTGGCGCCCCGTCGTTTGATGACAAGATTTTGGAGGTGGTAGCAGTTTTCGGCAGTATGCAGATGGCCGTTTCCCGGGTGATCAAGTTGCAGCATCACAGGATAGCTCAGGTACTGTACATGATCCAGTTACGTACAGTCATACCGTAGCCTCTCCGGTGGCAGAGTGCAGTGCGGTGTCTGCTCCTGTGGCACCTAGTTACCTAAAGATATCTAAGCAAAACTGCTTCTTCTGCAAACTGTATCCATTGTGTAGTTCTACAGCAGTACCTTCAATATTTGTTGGGGGTGTTTGCTTCCAGATGGTACTGTACGTAGCCCAGTTAATCATGATCAATCCAAAAAAAACAATTCCAACCACATCTGCCTACAGTTGTTTGCAAAGCATTTAACTTTAAAAAAAAAAATCACTAGCGGTTTCTACTCTTTTTATAAAGCTCTGCTATGGCAATGCTGAAGCAGCTGTGTAAGAGATCTCCGTTGTATATCTGTTGCTAGTATTGTGATTTTCTTTTCATTTTCATGGAGCAACATATTGGTATTTTGCCACTCGTGCAGGCACGGCTGGGAGCCACAAGTACTAAAAAGCCATCTCCCTGAAGCAGGCGGTTTAAGGAATAAAATAGGCCGTGAATAACGTGTTTGTTTCCATGTTCACAGTGTCGGTCAGTAAAGATCACCATACTTGGGGAGGAAGGTGTTCCCGTGCAAGTAGATGGCGAGGCTTGGATCCAACCTCCAGGTGTTATTAAAATTGTACACAAAAACAGAGCTCAAATGTTAACCAGGGACCGGGTAAGTTTAGTCAATGGCTGTATTAAATTGTATGTACTAGAGCAGCGGTCTGCAACCTTTCAAGGAACGAGAGCCATCTTATAAAAAATATGTTCCGAGAGCTGCAACACATGCATGAATATTACACCCTCACATACATATACTGTGCACACACTGATAGGTATATACGGTATAAGCATTAACATACAACAAATTTACTTTAATTGGAATTAGGGAAAATAAAAAATATGTGGGGGAATAAAATGCCTCTCTCAAGAATAAGTCCCTTTATTTAGTTTTATTTTTTAATTGTTTTTCCATGCAAAACAGTTTGTCATTTTCAAATACACACTACACATGCATATTCACTACCCCCTCAAATACATGCACACACTACCCCCCAAATACATGCACACACACTACACCCCACACCCCCAATACACACACACTACCCTCCCTCCCCCCCCAAATATACATGCACATACACACTTAAATTGGACATGCCTCTCTGCTCAACAATTTAGCAAGAATACATGGATGATTGTTGTGCGATTCTGCCCATAGCAAAACCATCTCACATAATGATAATGTCACTGCATCTCCCCACCAAAGCGCAGAAATATTGTTTGTATTTTTTGTCATTTTAATTATGTTTAGCAGTGTTACTTACATGGAAGTGTAATTTGTACGCATGAGCAATGTTGCAGAGCTAGGTAGTATCATCAAGTATAGCATCTATAATAATAATAGTTGCAATTGCTGTTTTTTATAATGTATGCATAACTGGGGATGAAGATAATATCCCCATACCAAATGATTTCATCAGCTATTGTCCTCTTGTGGATATGTATTTTCCAGCCATTGGCATAGGATACAGGACCACGGCAGTTTGATTTGAACCGGAAGTGCTTCATCAAATCACCAAATATAAAGAATAATGTAAAGCAAAATAAAATATTCCGTTATTTGTCATCCAAGTCTTGTGGTTTTCCTTAAGTAAACCTCACTTTTAGTTCAATATCTATTTTGTGTGAGAACTGTATTCTAAACACGGTGTGATGTCGTCAATCATTCTGAGGCCAGTTCTTCTTTACATTGATGGCGTCGTGACATCTAGCAGTGTATTATTATTTTGCACTGACCTCTATCACAATGTGTGTGTGATGTGATGGTATCCAGCACATTGTACATGACAGTATGCAGAATGCTGACATTCATCACAAAGTATATATTATTTTTCTCCTTTGATGAGATCAGGGTTGACAGCAGCAGAAATAATGTATAGCATATTGGCATTATAGTGTATTATAGGTTAAAGCTGTAAGATTCCGGGCATTATTTAAATCCCTGCTCTCTGATTGGTTAAAATTCCGGGCATTATTAATTCAGTAATGCCCGGAATTTTTGGCAACTTCAAAGTGTTTATTTCCAGCCAATCAGCTTTTCCATTTTTCAGAACAGCTCTGAGACAGGGCAGGGGATTGGTCAGGAAGCAGCAGCAGGCAGTGACTCCTCCCCCTCCCTCCGTGAACACAGCTTCACTTTGAGTTTAGGGAAAGAGTGTTTGTGAAGCTGCAAAGTAAGTGGCTGTCTGCAGTGTATTTGTAGCTGCAGGTTTTGTGTGTGTAGCTGCAGTTTTTGTGTGTGTAGCTGCAGAGTTTGTGTGTGTAGCTGCAGTGTGTGTGTGTGTGTGTGTAGCTGCAGCGTGTGGGTGTGGGTGTAGCTGCAGTGTGTGTGTGTGTGTGTGGGTGTAGCTACAGAGTTTGTGTGTGTGTGTCTGCAGTGTGTGTGTAGCTGCAGTGTGTGTTTGTGTGTAGCTGCAGTGTGTGTGGTGCTGTTGTGTGTGTGTGTATGTCACAGGGGGCGGCAGTGTGGATATAGATAGCTGCAGTGTAAGTGTGTATAGAGGTGCTTTAATGTATTTACCCTTTTTTAATAAAACAATTTATATAACTATACGAAAGTGTCTATTATTTATGAAAAAAGTCTACATTTAGCCTATAAAAGTAATAATCTCCTCAGAACAGGGCATTACTGGCCAATAATGCCCTGGCTGGGTTAAAGTCCCTCGGCTTCGCCTCGGTCCTTCAACTCTTCCAGCAGTGGCCAGTAACGCCCTGTTCTTCGGGGATTATTACTTAAATAATACACCCACGTTTTCAGCATACAGATATTTGAAATATAGGAAACTCCATTTATCGTAAAGGGACAAGAGCTGCAGGCACAGAGGCAGAAAAACTTTGTTTGTGTTCTAGTGCGAGACAAAAGGAGACAGCATGAATTCATATACAGTAAGTGCATTAAAGATCTCCCTCACAAAAGAGGGGCGTGATTGAATGATGCAGCTTGGCTGACTGGTAGAAGAAGGTAGTGATGGGGGCAGTAAGTGTGAATGTGAATGTCATCTGGCTTCAAAGTGTGGTAGAGAGCCTAGAGCAAGGCAAGATTAGAGGTGAAAGTTATCCAGGGACAGGAGTTCTGAAAGCCCTCTGAAGCCAGAAAAATAATCCCGTCATTAATTCAGAGTCGAATCAAAAGCCGGAGAGGAGACCTGCAATGGTTTTGTGCATGTGTGAGGCACTTTATTCTGTCAAAATAAGTTTGCTTGATTCTGTATGTTCCTTTATGAAGGAATCTGGTAGAGACATCTTATACAGTCCATGTGCTGACTGCTAGCTTTGCGAAATACAAATAGGGTGCGTTTAAACCATTCCTATTAAATATTAGGAAGAACCTGCTATATTTTAAAGGCTTTCAGTATAAACTGAATGGTGCAACCTCTCGACTGCTCTAGTAAATGTGAAATGTTTTGTGTCCAGGCTTTTGAAAACACCCTGAAATCCTGGGAAGACAAGCAGAAGTACGATTCCTGCAAGCTTGTGCTTCGTCCTCACCTGTACCCTCAGCAGGCTGTTGACTTGGCTTCAGAAGAGGAGGTTACTCTGATACATCTCTGCTCACAAGGTGCAGAGGAGCTCATTACAAGGTGGGTGACCTTACTAACCTACTGCCATATACTCCGGGTTACATGACCACTTAGCAGAGCAAACACACAGACTCTGACATCTTATTCCAGACTTCTAGTCCTCACTCATCACAGCAAACATTTCATGTAAATAAAATGGGAATGAAAGGATCTCAGTCACATGGCGTTTCCTCTACAGAACATGACGTCGTCAGCATTATGCATTTGGACTGCCATGCGTTGGGAAAAGGGTTGTGCAAAGCCACATCTGCTCAAAAAGAGCAAGGGCCATTATTTGGCCTAATGCACCGACTCCTATTTCATCCCATAGCTGTACATCCTACAGCCATACTGATTTCTAATAGGGGGAACAAAATAAGCAGCACAGTGAAATGGAAATGGGTGAGAATCTGCTTTAAGTAGAAGAAACATGTA
This sequence comes from Ascaphus truei, assembly GCF_040206685.1. Classification (NCBI taxonomy): domain Eukaryota; kingdom Metazoa; phylum Chordata; class Amphibia; order Anura; family Ascaphidae; genus Ascaphus; species Ascaphus truei. Next base: position 314,240,106 of record NC_134485.1, read on the forward strand.
TAATGTGCCCATACATGTAGAGGAAGGGAACGGGGTATTTGTGTTAAAGTTCTTGTGCAAGGGTCAAAAATGAAATTATACCACGCAGTAAAGATTGCGAAAATAATCCATTTGGCATTGACCCTGTTTTGGGCTATAAATGAAGGGAACACTTTAAAGAGGCGATCCAAGCCCTTTTTCTTTCTTTTTTTTATTACAGGATTGAAGCAGGGGGTCTCCGGATCTGAACCCCATTTATTTCAGGTCCGGGGACACCCTGCGTCCGGAGGTACTTACCTCTGCAGTGGTTGCAGGTAGCCACTCCAGGGATCACTATATGGCTGCTTTTCAAAGCACCCGGGCCCACCGGGCCAATAGGAAGCTGTGATGTCATCCGGTGCGGCTTCCTATTGGCCCATGTGACTGGGGGCTTTAAACTGCCCGAGATACCGGCGCCCCCTTCGGAGGTAATTATCTCTGGAAGCAGCGAGTCCCCGGAGCTGAAATTACTGGGGTTCAGCTCAAGAGACCCCCTACTTAAATCTTGTATTAAAAAATGAAGGGGGGAAAAAACACTTGGATTGCACCTTTTAAGCACTGTGTACATTAACACAGTGAGTAACTATTCACCTGGGCTGCAACTCAATGCACATGAATGAATGGGTGGGAATAGGAAGGAACAGGATGTTTGAGACGTAGAGGCTTCCTGCCATGCTCCTATATATAGAGCAAACTAAATACATTCGGGGCATTGCTTCTGGAAACACAAAACAGATTGTCTTCATTCACACATGAGCTGCCAGTGTTGTGAACAACGGGAAGTGGAAGAGATATACTCATTGTCATTTCACAGTGCAGCATGTTTATTTTCTTGTGGGGTGAATCCACCTGTCTTATAAGCAGCGTTTTAGAACATAGTATACAGAAATAGGTCAATACGCTTGTTATGGATAAATACCACCAGTAAAAACGCCAGTAACGTGTGAAAAAATGCAACCAAGTATGCTACACATTTGTATGTCTGCATACAGTACACACTACTGTCAGCTCTATATTCCTGAGACTATTCAGAGTACATCATTAGCTGAACCAAACGTTCCTTTACTAAAATAGCTGTAGTGTAGGTGTTCTGCTTAGTTGATGGCATCACATGCAGTAACAAATAAATGCGTTGTCTGTTATTGCTCACATCACGACAATCCTGGTCCAGAACATACTGACTCTATTCGTGGAAATCTGTTCTCAAACCACTGATCTTGTTTTTTGCATTTGGTATCACACCAACTATTGCGAAACAACGAGATAACATAAAAACCTGCGGTGCTTCGTTAACTACTGGCAAATTGCAATGTGTTCTTACCATTGAGGTTGCCGTAAGAACATGCCAATTGCCAGGCTTGCAATTCATATTACTTGGTGTATAGGCCTAGAGCAGGGGAGGGCAACTCCAGTCCTCAAGGGCCACGAACAGGTCAGGTTGTGAGGATATCCCTGCTTCAGCACAGGTGGTTCAGAAGACGGCTGCACCACCTGTGCCGAAGCTGGCTCTTCGACATGAGACACTGAGCGGCCTGTGCTGAAGCAGGGCTATCCTGAAAACCTGAGCCGTTGGTGGCATTGGAGTGGCCCACCCCTGCTCTAGACCAGTGGTGCGCAAACTGGGGGGCGCGCCCCCTTGGGGGGGCGCAAGATTATGTAGGGGGGGCGCAGGCTGCGTGCGGGGAAACCTGGGGGCGGGCAGAGCTGTGCCAGAAGCTCCGTGCAGAGGCTGCTTCCAGTTCTCTGCTGTCTTGCAGAGGGGGCGGGGCCTTGTAGAGGGGGCGGGGCCTTCCCTGCACACAGACAAGCCCTTCTCCTCCTCCTGTCTTTTACCCGCCCGTTTTCAGCAGCACATGGGGGGACCGGAGCAGGTTTAGTTACTCCCTCCACCCACTGTGTGTGTGTGTGTGTGTGTGTGCGTGCGTGCGTGCGTGCGTGCGTGCGTGTGTGTGTGTGTATATGTGTGTGTATGTGTATGTGTATGTGTATGTGTATGTGTTTTGTATGTATATGTGTTTTGTATGTATATGTGTGTGTGTGTGTATATATGTGTGTGTGTGGGTATATCTATATATGTATGTGTGTGTGTGTGTGTGTGTATATATAAAGTATGTGAATGTGTGTGTGTGTGTGTGTGTGTGCATATCTATATATATATATATGTGTGTGTGTGTGTGTGTTTTTGTGTATATATATATGGATTGTTGTGTGGATGTGTGTGTGTGTGTATATGTGTGTGTGTGTGTGTGTGTGTGTGTGTGTGTGTGTGTGTGCGCGCTGTGCCTGTTGGTTGTCTGTGGGTGTGGGTGTTGGGATTGAGTGTTGTGTGTGTTGGTGGTGATTATGTGAGTGTTGGTTGTGACTGTGTGTGTGTAGTGATTGAGTGTGTGCTGTGTTGGTTGTGATTTGAGTGTGTGTTGTGTGTGTGTGTGTTGTGATTGAGTGTGTGTGTTGGTTGTGGGTGTTGTGATTGAATGCAGCGTTGCACAAACTGAGGGGGGGACGCCCCAGGCGCAAGATTATTTCGGCGGGGCGCGTGCAGAAAAAAAACCTGGTTGTGCAGGCGAAAAAGATGTGCGCGCGCGCGGGCGGCCAAATAGAATAGTGCAGGTGGGGCCACGTGATTCGGAGGTACGCGGAGGAGCACGCCCCAGCGCTGTGATGTCAAACGCCCCTCCCTCCGGTGTCTGCCTACAATAGCGCTGTGGTCCTGCTCTCCTCCGCTGGCAACCTGCTTAGCTGCGATCCTCTTCATGTGAGAGGGTAGGCTGCCACTATATCAATCATACTATGAATGTACAGAAATAATAAAAAAAAAGTGTAAACACTTCCCCGCTCGTGCTTGCAAAATTATGCAGGACCCCCTGTGCTCATGCTTGGAGAGTTGGTGATGTCACCGCTCTCAGCGGCAGCGTGGACGCAGCCTAATTTTGCAAGAGCGAGCTGTTGAAGTATGTAAGTATTTAGGCTGCGCTTATAGTGCCGGCGACGCGACGTCGCCCGAAAACAAATGCATTGTCGCCGCCGCCTCGTGCACTTATAGTAAGCGTGCCGTGGCAACGTGATTTTTTGAAGCCGGCAATATTTGATTTTTAAGGGGCTGTCGCCTCATGTGACAGCCCCTGAACCAATCAATGGCCTGGTCGCCCACGCCGCCGCCGCAAAGCGAAATACAACTTTCGCTAGCGGCGACGGGTGACGTCGCGGGCACTATACGCGCGGCCTTAGACATATTTGTATTTACATTGTATACCGTTTAATAAAGGGTTTTTTTTCATGGGATTTTGATTACATCAGGCAGGGGGGCCCGAGAAATTTCATGGATAAAAAGGGGGGCTCGGCATAAAAAGTTTGCTCACCCCTGCTCTAGACTATAGATACAAGCTAAAACTGCCTTCTCCTTAGGATTTACTGTGTGAAGCCGCAACATTTATTATCACAAAATCTCAGTTTTAATAACATGGCAGATTCATTATTCACATTGGAACAACATGGAATAACCGAACACTATTAGAACTAAATAAAACTAGCTGTTTCATGATATTCATTCATTTTGCAAACTGCTACAGTAGTTTCCTGTATACTAGTATTTCATATATAAGCCATTGCGGTCCAAAATATTTTTTTCGAAAAGCACTAAATATATAAGCACTTTTAAATATATGCAGAACCCTCTTTATTTATTTGTTGTTTTAGTAAGTAAAGCATCTTTCAAGTTCACTCTTTGCAACACCATACTAATCTCCACTGCATACTTGCCTAAATTAAAAACGTTAAGTATTGTATGTTCTACAGTCCTTGTGCCCTGTGTAGTTAATGTTTGAGGTCAACATTTCAATTACAAATTGTGCAGCAAGAGATGAAAACAGTGAAAATGTGTTACATTCACTACCATTTTAGCACTACACAGTTAAGTTGTAGCCTTAAATACATACCGTAGTGTACACTGTTATTAGACAGATATACAGTACAATGTTAGAAAGGGGGATTATGGATATTCTGAATATGAACTTTAATGTCGTTCATTTTCATCAGCCAGCTAATATAGGGGCGAGTGTACTGTATTTCTCCTAGAACCAAGTTTAGGCTGTTGATATACTGTACAAAGTGTGTGTGTGTGTGTGTGTGTGTGTGTGTGTGTGTGTGTGTGTGTGTGTGTGTGTGTGTGTGTGTGTGTGTGTGTGTGTGTATGTGTGTATGTATGTGTGTATATATATATATCTATAGATATATATCTTCTCGGCAAAGACCCATTCCAGTAGAAAAAAGTAACCCACAAAATATTAAGGAACCTTTAACAACGACTTGTCAATCATCTCTTCTATAGGATCCAGGGCAGGAAGGGAGCGGGATCGTCAGGAACACCCAGAAAAAAACATATAAATAATAATCATAGTGTAGTACTTAAAGTAAATGTGAATCAAAACTCAAAAAAACTTGACTCTTGTGAATAACCTACTTACAAAAAGTAGAATAAAAACCAGCAGGTGTGTTTAAAGATGAGTCTTTAGGCACCTCAGCTTGGGATCGCAGCACACAACAGTCACTACTGGTGGCAGGCTGGATGGTGTTTTCACAGAGGCTTCAGACTCCCAGTCAGGCATAAGCATTCATACAGAGAAGGGAGGAAATCATAGTGTTTTACCAGGTAACACCAAACTTTATCAAGGAAACGTGTAAGACATGTACTCACAATAAATAGAATGAGCACAATCACATAGGGGTTTCTTTAGGCAGTAGGTATGACGGCTCGGCGGATGAAAAACGTCCTCCACTCCACTCACTATCCCTCCTCGAGGGTGCCCCCTCGTCCGGTGTCGGATGGATGGCGTCTGTCGTCACTTCCTGGCCTGGGGGTGACGACTTCCGGTAGGAGCGGGTAGATCGAAGGGTGGAAGGATCGCCGGACCGCAACTGTGCCTCATGAATCTACCCGCTCCTACCGGAAGTCGTCACCCCCAGGCCAGGAAGTGACGACAGACGCCATCCATCCGACACCGGACGAGGGGGCACCCTCGAGGAGGGATAGTGAGTGGAGTGGAGGACGTTTTTCATCCGCCGAGCCGTCATACCTACTGCCTAAAGAAACCCTTATGTGATTGTGCTCATTTAATACATTGTGAGTACATGTCTTACACGTTTCTTTGATAAAGTTTGGTGTTACCTGGTAAAACACTATGATTTCCTCCCTTCTCTGTATGAATGCTTATGCCTGACTGGGAGTCTGAAGCCTCTGTGAAAACACCATCCAGCCTGCCACCAGTAGTGACTGTTGTGTGCTGCGATCCCAAGCTGAGGTGCCTAAAGACTCATCTTTAAACACACCTGCTGGTTTTTATTCTACTTTTTGTAAGTAGGTTATTCACAAGAGTCAAGTTTTTTTGAGTTTTGATTCACATTTACTTTAAGTACTACACTATGATTATTATTTATATGTTTTTTTCTGGGTGTTCCTGACGATACCGCTCCCTTCCTGCCCTGGATCCTAACGTTTGTAAGGGAATCAGTACATATTCCCTGGAAGGTTGAGAGTTTTTTCAGTTTCACCATATTCTAATTTAATTTATATTATTTAAGATCACCATCACAGTGTCATAGCGCCGTTCCGAATCACTGGGTTTCAAATCATCTCTTCTATGACTGAATTATCCATACAGAAAACCATGCTAAGAAAGTACTCACCTGTTCATTGATTGTGTTACATTGGAGGGCATTGACACAGACAGCACACAATCAATATGTCTGGTATAGCTTTGGTTAAATGATGCTGCCTATTTTCTCTAAATAGCAGCTTTAAAATGTTTAAAGTATATAGAAGTACTCTTCATCATACAGTACATCCTTTTCATGTTCATGTAGGGTAATACTCCCTTTCAAATCCACACTGCTGCTTTAAGTACAAAAGATTATTGCAGCACAATGATTTGTAAGTACCGTCAGCACCTATTGGATTAAAAGCACCCAGCTCTCTCTGACCTGTCTTGAATGTAAATAAAAACAATTATGTCTGACATGCTAATTATCCAGGAGGCTGAGGAGAATACCATTTCCTACCCCTCAGTGCAGTCTCATATGGTGTTTAATGATATTTCTTGTCGTTTCAGAATATGTGAAGCTGCAAAAATACATAGCTTGTTAGAACAAGAACTGGCTCACGCAGTGAATGCCTGCTCACATGCACTAAATAAAGCCAACCCACGGATTCCAGAGGTACGTTCGCTACAGCCACAGCATTAAAGCCGCAGTTCAAGCTGCTGTTTTAAAAAATAAATATATTTTTTCCCATTCAATATGTGCATCAATACAATCTGCACACTGACAAGTGATTAGCTAAGCTGCATATCGATCCGTTCTCCTGTAATCGATCGCTTGCTTGGGGTTATTTAATTCAGTTCTTGCACAGCATTTTGGACAATATAGGTCTTGGAATATGATTGACTGGGCAGTTACTAGATACAATTGGTGCACTGCTAGAGAGAGAGCGGGTCTCAAGAGCCAGAGCTATCAGAAGGGGAAGGGGGCTGTCACTTTGGAAATGCTTCCTACATTAGAAACATTAAAAATGTCTTTAAAACATTTATTTATTTTAATTTTTAAATGCTACAAGTATTTTCTCATACTACAGAACTGATGTATTAAAACCACACACACATGTAGGATATTGCTTGAACTGCTGCTTTAATCATACTTTCCATGTGGAGAACACACGATGTGGATACTGAAAATCTTGCGCTCGCCCCACTTTGCGCACCCCTGCTCTAGGGCTTGACTGAGTATATAGTTATATGTAGTAAACGCACACATACTGTTTGATGGGATCACTACACATTGCCTGCTAATGATATAGCTTAGCGTGACCAGACCCACGGCTACCTTTAGACAGCAAATTGTTATATGTGGGACAACTTATTTACCCCTTGTATTTTAACTTTGGTATGTTAATGAAGAATATTTTAATACTTACCCTACACATGTTCTCTGTGGGGTTAGACTTCTAGCATCCATTCACTTTGATTATCGTTAATCCTGATATATTTGATCAGACTGTATACTGATTTCCTCATATACTGACGAGGTGGGTTTGATTGCATGTAAATTGGGGACTTTTTTGACTCGCCTTCTCCTTCGGGACCTGGTGGTGTTCAGTATCTCTTTGTACTTTTCATGTGGACTGGACTTCCGGCACCCAGACAAAATCGGTCTTACATTGATTATTTTTATGCAGTATTATAAACGAGCAACAATAAAGTAATTATCAACTTCGGCAATTACAAACCTACAATCCAACTGGAGTACCCAAATCCCAGAGTGAAAGTATATTCTACTTTTTGACACAAATAAAAAGGCACCTTTATAGCCAAATCACAAAGGCCTTTACAATGGGTAATCGGAGTAATGGAAAGGATTGAATGATTAGTGATGTTGACTGATGTTCTCTTCTCTTCAGAGTCTCACTAGAAACACTGCCATCGAAGTTGCAGTCAATGTGAAGGCCTTGCACAATGAAACCGAGTCTCTCCTGGTCGGAAGAGTTCCATTGGTAAGAAAATATAGATTGTAGGTTGTGATACTCATTAGCGCACTAACAGAAGTTTTCTTTGCCAAGGATATTGAACAGTACACAACTTTTCTAAAGAAACCTGCATTTCTCCAGGACTATGGCTACCACAACTTTGCACCACATCATCGTCAGAAAATATAGAAATAAAACCACACAGTCTCCAATTGGGAGGTTTACCTTATACAATAATGCTATTGGCCAGATTTGTTGGTTTACTGCGTTATTCGATGCTACCATGCTTGCACAAATACTGTATTGATATCCAGAGTTTTAACTTAAGTGTTCAATTATTTATGTATATTTGATTAGTAAATGAGTGTTATTTAGTTGAAACGTGTGGCCAAAACGTATATTAAGCCTTCTACTGTGTCAAGGTTAGACCCTTTCAGCAGGTCCAACTACCAATTTTATACAGTGTCCTTTGGATTTCTTTCACTGCATAGAATATTAAACAAAATGAGAGAGCCAATAGCAAGGGATGCGTGACGTGTGTGGAATTTAAGAGGATAAAGGCATAAAGCACCAAATGCGCTATATGTGAACCTACATTTTTTTAAATAATTTTTTTTAAGCGTTAAAATATAACATGTGAATGTGTAACTGCTATTGTGTGTGCTTAGGCTTGCTGCTTAAAGAAGCAACCCAAGCAGGCACATTATCTATTTTTTAATATGGGATTGAAGCTGAGGGGACCCCCCCGGGAAACCCTTGCTTCCAGGGAGACTTGCCTCCGAAGGGGGTGCTGGTATCTCCCTTCTTTTTAAAGCTCCCGCGTCATGTGGACCAATAGGAAGCTGCATCGGATGACGTCACAGTTTGCTATTGGCCCGGAGCTTTGAAAAGCGGCCATTACCTGATCCCTGCTAGTGAGCCAGAGTGGCTACCAGCACTCCATACGGATGCAAGTATCTCCGGAAGCACGGGGTCCCCGGAGCTGAAATGAATGAGGTTCCGGAGACCCCCTGCTTCAATCCGATGTTACAAATAATAACAAATATCGCTAATAAAATCACCCACTTGGATTGCCTCTTCAAGTAGAGCTAGGGTATTTGTTGTGAGCTCAAATAAATAGAAGGAGCCACACACCTCAAAAGTGTACAATTGGAAATGCACAATCTTCGTGAGCTCCAAACCCCAAAATCCACAATAATAAATAGTGATTAGAAGTAATTGGATTGCTACTGAGAATGTGACCTCCAATTCACAAAAGAAAGCCAAAATGCCCCGGTGCATATGTACTGTGACTAAGATGTGTTTATTATTCAAAATACATATAAATGAATCAAAGGGTCATACAGTCATAAGAATTGGTAAGAGAATAGAGAAATAACAATTCGCAAGTTCTCCAATTGTGAGATTCCCCCAAAACAATAATGCTATTGGTCAGATTTGTTCTAGAGCACAATTTTTGTCTTGATGTCCAGAGCACACTTACCTTGTAGAGGAAGTGGCTAATAATATACAAATGATACATAAAGCTTGGCCCCCTGCAGACGCACTTAACAGAATCCCCACCTACTGTCTCTCTATGTTCTTCCTACCTACCAATTAGATTGTAAGCTCTTCGGAGCAGGGACTCCTCTTCCGAAATTTTACTTTTATGTCTGAAGCACTTATTCCCATGATCTGTTATTTGTATTATTTGTTATTTATATGATTGTCACGTGTATTACTGCTGTAAAGCGCTATGTACATTAATGGAGCTATTTAAATAAAGACATACATACATACATATGTGTATATCTTTATTTAAATCGCGCCATGTATGTACATAGCGCTTCACAGCAGTAATACATGTGACATAATAATATAACACACAATAGGAATAAACGCTTCAGACATAAAAGTAACATTAGGAAAAGGAGTCCCTGCCCCGAAGAGCTTACAATCTAAGTGGCATCTGTTTATATGCTGTTTTTGTCTTTGTTATCTGTTCTTCTGTTGCTTGTTCAGCACAATTGCAGTATTGTTACTTTTCAGATTGAAGTCAACGACATAAATGATCTCAATTCTGTGTATAAACTGGCTGCTGTTTTAGAATATATTATATGTATGTAAAACATGCAGCTTTCACTTTTAAACACAGTAGTTTTACAGGTAGACAGCCTATTTAATCCTCTTATTTGCTAAGAAAAAAAGAAAAACAGGTGTGCTTTTATACTGCAATATACTCTTCTACTAAACAGAACTAGATCATTACTTGCCATTCAGCAAGGGGTTCTTAAAGCAGCAAAACATTCAACATCATATGTTTTTTTTTTTTTTTTTAAATCAATTCTGTAGTATTAGATCATACATACTGCATTTGTTTTCACAATCTTAATGCCATTTTTAATGAGGTTTAATGTACTGAGCATCTTATCCTGTGGTGCTATAGCAGGCTTTGAGACAACACTTTTTGAGCCCAGCAGTACATGAGCTTTGGCAGCAAATTGTCACAAACAGGAAAGTGTTGCAGTGTTCCCAGCAGGAGACTGTGGATGAGTTGAAAGCTATAACGATAGACAATGTAGTTTAATGATATAAGATTATATAGTAGTTCCACTGAATGGTTGATTGAAACTGAAAGGCAGCCATTAGGATAGGGAGCAGGATATTTGCAGGATATTTGCTGATTGATCACAGGAGACCTGATTGATCGGCAGCTTAGGTAATTACTGTAGTTTTCATTAAAGGTAATCAAAGGCTGCATATATTAAAGCAAAAATAATAAAACATATATATATATTTAAACTGCTGTGTGGAATGCTGTGCTTTCTAACTAAATAACCAGATGTGTTGGCAATCATTAGCTTCCATCTACTAATGTACTCCAACTATGAGTAACTTAGGCAGAGTTTCAGACCCAATGTGTTCATGAATCATTTCAGATCTGCATCCACTTAATCAGCAGACTGTTAATAAGACAACAATCTTTATAAGTTGTACTTCAATTCTATTCTAACTAGAAGTAGGGCCCAAGAACAGAGTGCTGCAGGCTGGCACCAAAGGGCTCATGCAATGTGAAGGCAGAATTTGTTCTTTTAAGATGGATTTAACAGTACTTTGTTTTCTCTTAACTTTAACAGAATGTACCCCATTGATATTGAAATGACAATCCTTTGGGGTTACTTTTGCCCATCTGAATGTGCTTATATTTATTTTTTTACAGCAGTTGGAATCCCATCACGAAGAGCTGTTGTCGAATGCATTGCACAACGTAGAGGTTGAACTAACAAAACTGGCAGAGATTCCGTGGCTTTACTACGTCTTGCAGCCAGATGAAGAGGAGGTACGATGAGGCCGAACTATGCTTTCATAATGTGTGTCCTCGTTCTAGTGCCAGGGTAACACGTCATGTTTTACAACATGTTTGTTTGACTCCAGCCCCTTCATTGCTCAATGGGCCTGCTATGCAAGGTGCCTTCCAAACCAAAGGGTTCATGCATTTTATACATTTAAATGAGTGCGCCTTCACTGCCAAGGAAACATTGAGTATAGATATTTACCATTAAGGTCATCAGAATAGCATGTGTCTATACTTTTGTCTTGACCCCAGCATTAACATATTCCTCTTTCCTTTCTTTCTTATTTTCCCAATTGTTTCTAACAGGATCCCCCTCTGGAATATTCTAAAAGAAACAGTAGAAGCACAGTATTTCGTATAGTGCCAAAGTTTAAAAAGGAAAAAGTCCAAAAGCATAAGACCAGCCCCCCACCTGGTATGTGTTTTGCTGATGCGAGAGGTAATGGGGCAGGTAGCAAAAAACATGATCTACATTGTGTTTGTGTGTGTATAAATATATGCATACATGTTTCCTGTCTACACATTTCCATACATATAAATATATGCCTGTAAGCAAGCTACTGTATACTCACACACACACACACACATTCTGATGTTTATGTATTTATGCAAACGCATTATATATTATATCCGTAAAAGTGAGATTCAAGAAATTTTAAAATGATTGTGCGTTGTCTCGGCCCATAAACTTAAACAAATTAACAAACTGTGTCAGGAAGCAGTCATTAGTCATGGTTCTAGTATAATACATTCCAAATATTTTTGTAATACAGAGTTTTTAAAGCTATATTTGTGGAGATAGTGTGATCGAGTGACACCTTTTAATGGGCATACCTAAACTTATAAAACTACATAAACATTGCAGTGCATAAGTTTCCAGTACGTCAAAGGTCTCTTCTGAATTATCTGAAGAAAGCTTTGAAAGAATGTTTAGTACACAAGCATCTCTGCAGAACTTGTATGCTGCTCTTACGCCATGCATTGCAAGTACACTTAAAACATTCTCTAGAGCAGGGGTGCGCAAAGTTTTTGTCCTGCGGCCCCCTGCCTGCTCTCCCCCAGTGCTCAACCTTACCCCCCCCCCTCCCTTACCTTCTCTAGAGCGTCAAATGACGCCGCAGGGTCATGTGACGTCACGTGACCCCACTGTGTCAACGACGCAGTGTCAAATGATGCTGCAGGTCATGTGATGTCACATGACCCCACTGTGTCAAATGACGCTGTGGGTCATGTGACGTCATATGACCCTGCGGCGTCATTTGACACCGCGTCGCCGAAGCCGTCAAGGTAAGAGAGAGTGTAACAGAGGCCTCTCGCGGTCCCCTGGGAATTTAATTTAAATGCTTTGGAGAAGAGCGCGGGGCCTCTGTAACTGCCGCGCCTTCCGCCCCCCCCCCCCAAAAAAAATCTTGCGCCCCCCAGTTTGTGCACCCCTTCTCTAGAGTTTAATTCCCCTCCTTGACATTTTGACAAGCTAGTTGAAATGTACCATTTGTGAAAGCGTATATGGTGGCTAAATATGGAAAACTAAAACTAGTACTCCATTCAATATACAAAAAGCGGTTTCTAAAATGGAAAGCTCTAGGATTGCTGTTAAGTACAACGTGTTGTATGTAGGCTGAGGCCTACACTGTACAGATCAATTTAGGGGGGGCTCACTCCGAATATGGTGGATAGGGGTGTTTTTTTGCATTCCCTTTTCTCCGTCAACAATGCCCATTGCATCTCAATGTGAATAGCATGGCTAAAAGACACGCTAATAAATCCACTTACTTACATTAAGGGGGGCCTGGCACATCGTGTAACACTGAGCTCCCAATAAAGAGATACAACAGTCTTTTCTTCCACCATCACACCATTACATCACTGTATTGAAGTGGTGGTGTTGGTCAAGAAGAACACATCAAGTGGAGGATACATTATCTTTTGTTTAAAAGGCCACTCGGATCTTTTCTTCACAACATATGACCGGTCTCTCAAGTTTTCTTGTCTTAGGCTGCGTTTATAGTGACAGCGACGCGATGTCTTGTCAAAACAAATGCATTGCCGCCGTTGCGTGCGCTTATAGTAAGCGTGACGGAGCGATGGCTTGGTTGCGATTGCTGGAAGTCATCTCAATTTGATTTTTCCAGCGATCGCTGCCTGACGTCACCGTCACCGGCACTATAAGCGCAGCCTTAAACTTCACGCATGATGGGCCACTTAATTCTCTTCATGGCCCCTCCCTTATGATAGCTGCAAAAGTGACTTGGTGCAGTGTCCCTGACAATGTACATCTAAAAGCATCCTTTATCTTATGGGGAGGTGCAAGCCACTTCATCACTGTTATGCCACGTAGTGACAAATACGTGATCTTGTTTATGGCATTGAGAATGTGATGAACCCCAAAAGTCCTAGGCAGCATGAGATTAAGGGCCCTATTCACTAAACTGTACCCCTACATACTGTAATACACCTTGCAGCAGAGCTTGGTAAATATTGTGCTTAATGGTCCATTCACTTGTGCTCTACTGTGTCTAATTGAAAAGCACTTTGTAGTACATGTATCAAAATATACCTATTTGTACATTTGATGAAGTAGAATATGAAAAAATAGTTTAACTATTAAACCACGAAATAGTCTTTATTTTATTTTTTATTTTTTTAAGATTCATTTGGACACAGATTAACCCCCTTGCTACTTAAGAGCAATGTAATGTATTTCTCTGTTGGCAATTTAGACAACACATGTACTGAGAAAAAGATACATTTCTGAAGGATACAGACACAACTAGTAAAGCGCTGGGATTGTAGACAGAACTGAGCTGGATACATTCAGGGTTAAAATAGTAGTATCTTTATAATTTTTTCACTGTTTGGAAATTAGCATCCTTTTTAAAAGTAAAATGCATCCAACCCATCCCTTCAGTTCCACTTTATTTGGATGTACTTGTTCAATGGACAAAACTCGAGGCCTATTCAAAATGGCCAAGGCAAATATGGTTGTGGGAGATGTTTGTATCCTGATGCAGTAAGGGAACAAGATACAGATTTGATGTATGTGATTATTTGTAAATTGTTTTTTATTGTAATTATTTGGGGCATGTGTTTTATCACATCAGTGTGCTCCTGGAAGTTAATGGTTCTCTGAATCACTTTGCACGTGTGTTTATATATATTTATATATATATATATATATATTTTTTTTTTTAATTATTTTTTTTATTTAGAAATTGGCATATATATATATATATATATATATACCAATTTCTAAACTGTAATTTCTAACAAGGTATAAGATATTGAAAGTCCTAGCACAAATATATACATTTCAAACACAGTACAGTAATACAGCAGTTTATTTTTTGTAACGCTCACTTTTGTCAGTGACACTTTAGGCTAAATTTATACCTTGCACCACTGATCCTAATGTGTAAAGCAAATTATTTTAATTTCATGAATGGATTAATATGGATATGAAACCAACTCGGGCGGGAGGGTGGGAGCTGAAAGCACGGCTGCAAAGCATTGAACCCTGTCCTTGTACAGATATTTGTTTGAATTACTGCTGATTTTTAACCTGCATGCGGAAGAAAATCAAACCTTTAGATTTGTGAAGTTGACACCTTTCTCTTTTCCCTACGCAAGCACTGCATTTCTATTCTGTTTTCCACTCTTGTTTGGCCTAACCTATGCTTGTAATGCATTTGTGCATGTACAAATTAAGGGGGTTTTGCTCTTAACTTTGGTAGTTCAAAAATGGGGCACAGATGAAGTTGCAGCTTGGCTGGATCTGCTCAGTTTGGGAGAGTACAAAGAAATCTTCATCCGCCATGACATCCGAGGCTCAGAGCTATTACACCTGGAAAGGCGGGATCTTAAGGTATTTCCTTTGTGCTACTTTTTCTGCTCTTTGGGTTCTTTTATTTATTTTTCTTCTGGTGGGAAATAACCCTCTTTCCTCTCCCCTTCTGTTATGTGCTTGTAGCTTGGCTTATATTACAAACTAATATGCACTGTTCTGTGGCCTGCACTCCTTGTGTGTTATACTGCAGTTGCAGCCTACAATATCAGCGATATTGGTAGTAGGGACATGGCCTTCTGCGAAAATACAGTATGAATTATACTGGGTGAGACTGTAGATCAGCTGGCTGGTTTAATAGCCTTGGGCTGATTATACAAATCCTGTGCTTTGCGCCTTTTTATTTATAAATAAATAAAAAACTAAATTAAACATTACTTCAGATTATGAAATGGGATCAGTGTGGAAGGTGACAGTTTAGTGTGCCAGTATCTTGGTAAAAATAGTGAATATCTTTTGAGAGAAACAAAGATGTAAGTTATATCTAATGAAGTGCCTCCTTTAGTGTCCACATTTGTAATTGATGTGCTTTTTTTTGTCTATGCACACACATGGTGTTTCACAATGCGCTGTGACAGCACAGTGTTCATTGGACATTCTGAATACCGGTAGCAATGACTAACATATTGTGGTGTGTATGCAAAACAGGTTAACCTGGTTGATAATGTTATGACAACATTGCCAGTAATCACAAGTACAGTACATTTATATTACCATTGTCATTACTAACAATTTCTCTAATTGTGTTAATCTTTTAAGATGGCGACTGGTTTGCTTAATATTTTTGATTTTTTTTTCTAGTTCAATAGTAGCTTAGCAATAACCTATAGGAATTCCTTCTTTTCCAGCAAAGGTTCTGGCTGTGCCTTTTCACACCCAGGAGAGGGAAAATAGTCATATCTACTGTGTTGGCTACACTTGCAAATGTGGATGGTAAAGCCATTACACAATAACTATAAAGTCCATAATCAAATGGAGTACGAGTCATTAGCTGTCGTTTTTAAATTAACGGCAGCACTGTTGCCTGCGCACTTTTAGATTTACAAGGATCAAAAACGGAAGTTTCAATTTTAATAGCTGTGCGATGTTGGGCCCATTATGTGCAAGAAATGGCCACTACTCTCGCTACTTTACTTGACTAATAGATATTTGTCTCGTTAGCTTGTTCTTATGACAGCCTTATCCTGCTAAAATGTAAAGGCCCATGTTCAATATGCTCTGAAGCCAAATTCCCCAGGTCAGTGGAGCTCCATTCAAGTAAACACCTGCAAGATGGCTTCACAGCATGTTAAATAGGGGCCAAAATAAGGCTATTGCCAAGATGAAGCTACGGCAGTGACAACTGTTATGAGATAATATGTTGGCTATGAAGCCTGTGTATAGGTTGCTCATCCTGTGGAAACCCCTTATAATTTCCCCCATAACCCTAAAATGATTGACAAGATGTCAAGATTTCTTTTTGGAGGGCCTCTGTCGTATCAACATATCATGAAAGCATAGTCTTGTAGGGCCGGGTCTCCATGTTACCTAAAGGTAATGTCTCTGCTGACATGCTCTTCTGTAGAATTGCCGGAGTTTGAATGCAGCACCATAAAAACAAACATAAAAGCTTTCCGTCACTCGCAGACTGTGACATCCATTTCCATGGACAGACTCAAACCAAATGTGGCAGTTGTGCTCATTTGTCCATGGAGAAAAACAATTCAATTCCACCACCTACCTGCAACAACTTGAACTGTTTACCCAATTTGTTTCTCAGGGAAACAGCCATTTGCTGACTCTTGAAGTGAAGGTCTAATGAGGACATGAAGTGGAAGGGGTAATTGTAGACTCCGACCATAACAATTTTTGATTTAAAAGTTACTTTGAATACCTTAATTTTTTTTGTCTATAGCCATTCTTTTTCTTTCTTGGGGCTGATTAACAAAACTGTACTGTAATTAGGTTTTATATATTACATAATTGAGAAATAATAGATTATACTGCACCACTAGAGTAAGGTATATGGGATGCCCAGGGCCGCAGACAGATGTCCCGGGGGCCCAGGACTAGATAGAGGCCTATAAGCATCTGAGAGAGAGCCGGGGCCCGTCACAAGAGGACCGGCAGCTGGGCCCGGCCAGAGATCTGGACAACTTGTGCCGCCGGCCCACCCAGCCAGCAGGCCCGGGACAACTGTACCTTCTGTCCCCCCCTATCGGTGGCCCTGAGGATACCATTTGAAACCAGCTTCAGACAAATTGGTCTACTCCAGGACTCTTCAACCGGCCCCGTGCAAATAGCCTTGATTTAGAGTAGGCCTTTCACTCTCTACTCCTGCTAATTTGATACTAGCTGCTTAAGCAGCAAAGTGCAATTTTTAGATATTAAAACTCACTTGTAAATTACAGCAGTGTATGTTACAGATGGTATAAATGCTTGCAAAGTGTTGCAATATACTTTTCAAGTCTTTTACAGCAGTAAAATATGTGGAATCTTATATGGATTTTATTTTGAAATCAATCCTGTAGTATTAGATAATAGTGATTTTGTTTTTGTTTTTATTTAACTCTTAATGCCATTTTAATGTGTTTTAAAGAGCATCCTTTGATTTCTATAGTAGGTTCTAACCCACCTCCCAAGAAGTGAAAGATTTTTGTATCCCTTTCCTGTTTGGGATAATTTGTTGCAAATGTTCCCAGCTGTAAACTGTAACAATAGTTAATGTTACCTTCGTAATATTGGGATACATTGTAGCTGCTGAGTTAGACTGACTAAAGAAGCCATTATGTTAGTGACGCATTTTTACAGATTTATACTGGAGCACCAAACTATTGCCAGCTTAGGTAAGTATGTAGAATTAAACATTTGTCACATTCTTTACATATAGCGCACAGATTTAACCCAAAGAAGGGTCAGAAAGAGACCCCACAGAAATGCACTCAATGCCGGTTTAAATTGAATGTTCCAGCACTATTGGCCCATCAATAGATACCTCCTAAAGGTCAAATTTTAACCAATGAGGGATAGGTAGTTTAGAAACCAAAATAATAATACATTTTTATTTACCTCAAATAAATCACATCAAATATAGTTAAAAACATTCATTTAAAATCTCCTCTCCCCTGAAGAAGCGGGGAGACACGTGAAATATATGTCGGCAAAGTAGGATGTTGCTGCGGTGACGTCATGGAGTACCTGCAGTCCTGTTCGGCTCCTTTACCACGGCTTGTATGCCGGTTGTCCTTCACTTACACACTGGTTTGCCGCAACCCTTTGTCATATTGAGCATTGCACAGTACACCTTTACCTGACGGCTTAAATGGTTTTTCTATGATTTCATGTACCCATCATTGTGGACAGTTGACAGTGGCTGCTAATAATAGAAACTGCATATAGATGCTAACTACCCTATTTCCTCGATTCTAAGACGCACCTTTTTTCCGATTTTCACATGTCTGAAATCGGGGTGCGTCTTAGAATCGATGTATTAAAAAAATAACAAAAAAAGTGTCTACAGTACTAACCCCTCTTTTCACTTACCATGTTTCAGGAGAGGTCCCATGTCAGCGGAGGACGAAGCGGTCGGCGTAAGTAGAGGTCTGCAGATGGTTGAAGATGGACAGCGGGCAGGAGTGCGTCGGGTGTGTGGCGGCAGGAGATCATAATAGCAGGAGAGCTGAGCAGCAGCAGAGCGGCATAGGGGAACGGCTTAGGAGGTGCACACTGTAACACCGGAAGTTGACCGGTGTCTGACTTCCGGTTTCAGTGTGTACCTCCCACGCCGTTCCCCTATGCCGCTCTGCTCTTGCTCAGCTCTCCTGCTATTATGATCTCCTGCCACTGCACGCCCACCCGCTGTCTTCTTATCTTCATTCACCTGCATACTTGGGACATGTTCTTCTGCTGCACTCCCGTCCACTGTCCATCTTCAACCATCTGCAGACATGGGACCTCTCCTTCCGCCGTTGCTTCATCCTCCGCTGACATGGGACATCTCCTGAAACATGGTAAGTGAAAAAGTAATTTTCCTCGATTGTAAGGCTGCGTCCATAGGACTGCAGCCGTGCGGAGGCTAAGGGAAAGCGGGTGCTTTCCCTGGCCTTGGTCCGTCCGGGGGCGTGTCGAGGGGGGGGGGCTGTGACGTCATGGAGCTGGTTCGCCCTCATTGGGCGAACCGCTCACGTGACCGGCCCTACGCTCCCGTGAGCGCGAAAATCTATAATTTGAATAAGACCTACGCTTCCGCACGCTTACGGAAGCGTGCGCAAGCCCCTGCTAAAGCCGCTCTCATTGCGGCTGCAGGGGCTCACTGAGAAGCGTCAGCATGCTTCAGCACGGGTCAGCGCCTAAGCGCTGACCCTGGACGCAGCCTAAGGGCCAAATCGATTGTGCATCTTACAATCGATGCGTCTTACAATCGATGCGTCTTACAATCGATGCGTCTTACAATCGATAGCGTCTTACAATCGATGTGTCTTACAATCGATGCGTCTTACAATCGATGTGTTTTACAATCGATAGCGTCTTACAATCGATAGCGTCTTACAATCGAGGAAATACATTAACTAAACAGAGTGGTCCCATTGAGAGAGACCTGCTTTAACACTGTCTATACAGTATGTAACAATTCTGTTGTAATTTCTCTAAGGAATGTTACAACTCTGCTCTTACTAACCTATAGATTCTTTTGGTATATATACACTACGTATATGCTGTAAGGATGAGCTAATGCAGATTTGTATATGATTATGCTTCACTACAACAATTGCTACGTATTTTTCTGCTGATGTTGCTGTGTATTATACAGCCATATGTGTCTATATACTGGTGAATAATTAGCTGTGGAGCGAATAAAAGGGTACATACATAGTTGAATCCAATAGAAATCTATTCAATTGGTTTGCAGCATCGGAGAACTGTCCATTTGTGACTATACTAGAAGATAATTTAATTAGCTACACCTTTCTAGTTCTCTACCATTACTTCACTACGGGAAATATTAAATAATGTTTTTAACTATATTTGATGTGATTTATTTGATGTAAATAAAAATGTATTATTTTGGTCTCTAAGCTACCTATCCCTCATTGGTTATCAATTTGACCTATAGGAGATATCTTGATGGGCCAATAGTGTCGGAACATTACATTTTTAAAGCGGCATTGAGGGTATTCCTGTGGGGTCTCTTTCTGACCCTTCTTTGGGTTAAATCTATGCGCTAAATATTGTTTACCTCCATGCACCTGCTGTTGTGTTCTCTTTAGGACAACACAATAGGAGAGCAGTCTGATTCATCTGTTTCATGCTTTATATATACAAATAATAGGAGAAAAAAAGTTGGAAAGTGCTATTGCCGCGTTAAATATTTCTAAAATGCACTTTACAGTCAGTCGGTGTCCCTTCTACTTCTAAATGTTTTATGATCTGGCCCTTTTGGAGAACCAGTTGAAAAGAAACCTGATTTACTCTGATATTGCTTGGACCTCTTGTTCCGTAAACCTCAAATGTTCCCAATGGGAACCAGTTTTTATACTCACAATAAACGTGAGATCTTGTAGAACAATGTTTTTCTTTAATGACTTAAAGCAGCAATCCTGGTGGGGACCTTTTTTTTTTTCTTCTTCAGTTTGCCTGAACCGGAGGCCCCTTGCTACCTGGGGACCCCACCCGTGCTGCCCATTGGTATATTTGTAGCTTTTTGTTTGTGTACCGGTATTGACACGAAAAAACTACAAATATGGGAGTGGAGTACAAACATTGATGAACTCCCTAATGACATTGCGCCTTTTCTATTTGCTGCCGTAGTGAGCGCTGGTAGCCATATTGTTTCCCCAGTTTGCCAGATGGACCCCTCATCCAACCCGGCTTGGACGCTTCTGAACTGGGGGGGGAGGGTACAGGGGGACTTTGAGGGACCACCATTGAGCTTCATTCCACCCCACCCTCCTATGGTTCTCTGTTGCTATTATAAAAAGGCAATCGAAGCGGCACTTGAACCTACAAAAATGTTTTTGCTTGTTTTAATATATGCAGCCTTTGATTACCTTTATTGACAACTAATTACTGAACCTGCTGATTGATTTGTTCTCCTGTAATCGATCAGCAAAGATCCTGCTTCCCGCGATTCACTTAATGGCTGCCTATCAATATCAATCCTCCAGTTAGTGTAGCTCAGCATGGATGTTTGACGTTTTCCTTGGCACAAAATTATCCCACATGTCGGATGTCTGGATATGGAGAAACACCTCTGTGTGATGTCAATTATGATGCCATCCAACTAATTCCTCACTTGTACATGAGAGAGCGGAAAAACATAGCTTAATAACGGCATGATTTATAGGCGACTTCCACAAAAGCTTGCTGATTCAGAGCTTGCATTTTCCGTGTCCTTCAACCAGCATGTAGAAATATATTTTGAGTGGTTTTGAGAGAATCTGCGAGATGTCCATGCAGCAACCACAAGTTTAGAGATTTTTTTTAAAGAAATGTTACATTTTATATGTATTTTTTGTTATTTTCTCCATATGCACTTATATGTTGAAAAGTAATTTTGAGCACCACTAGGAAATCTGTGTGTGTGTGTGTGTGTCTGTGTGTGTGTGTACCCACATTTAGGGTAGAGCGCTAACAGTATGTGACACATTCTTTCATAGTGTACCTCAGCAGCTACAATGTATTCTTAAATTACTACGGTAGCATTATCTATTATCACGGTTTGCTGGGAAAATTGGCAACAAATGATCACAAACAGGAAAGTGTTACAAAGATCTTGCACTGCTGGGGAAGTGGCTAAAACCTGCTATAGAAATCAAAGGATGCTCATATTAAAACTTATAAAACATGGCATTAAGAGTTGAATTATTAAACAAAATGTAGTAAGTATCTAATACTACAGAAGTAATTTATTTAAAAAAAAAAAACACATAGGATATTGCATGGATTACTCCTTCAATGAAGGTGAAAAAACAGTTTAACAACCAAAAGACTGTTTTAAACTTTTTTTTAAATGTTGGAGGACACTCCCTCCCACCCCCTCCACACACACACACATTATATATACAGTAATGACAAACTATCCAAAGGAATCTGTTCAGTCTTTTCCTAATAGTACGGCATTATATCTTAATGCCATTGTGTTATGTGAACGTGACTCATAGCAGAGCAATCAGTAGAGATGTGCAAATGTGTCAGAATTCGCTTTGCCCATGTTTTGCTTGAACTTTGAGGCCAAAATTGGTTGAAATTGCCAATTCAAAGGGAAATTGGACATTTAAAAGATAATAATAATAATATTTTTTGCCATAGAAGAATATACCTTAATGTATGGGTTTTGGGTATGGGTTTTGGAGGAGAGCGAACCATATAACTTGATATATACTGTAGGCATTGGAGGAGAGTTCGAGGGAGACAGTGAGGGAGAGAAATTCCTATTTAATAGAGTATAGTATTTTATAGATAGGGTGACCAGATTATAAAAAAAAATCAAACATGATAAAATTATTTATATAACAAATTACATCACTAAAGAATATTATAATGGTATTTGTATACGGTGTAGGAAATTTTGCCGCGACAAACCTTCCATCGCCACAGGCACTTAGGGGTAGGTATTGTGTGATATCTGTTGGCGAGTGCGGCGCCATGTTTAAATGTCCCACTTGTCGCCACTCACCGCCGCGCCTACACGCTATATGTAAATGTTCTGCGCGTAGGAGCAGGGGGATCACGGCACGTGGAGCGGCGGTGCAGGTGCACGACATGAACGGCGGTGAGTGGTGACAAGTGGGACATTTAAACATGGCACCGGGCTCAAGGCCAAATATTGCGCTGCGACCTGCCCAGCGGTGAGTGCTGGTAACTGAAGCCAAACGTCCCATTCCATTTGTCTAATAGAGTTCCCATTTATGCTGTATTATTCATTCTCCCACCCCCATTTTCTCTCTCACACCCCCCAGTCTCTCTTTATCTCCCACTCCCACTCTTTCCCATCCCCCACCTCTACCACCCCCACCCTCTCTACCACCCCCCACCCTCTCTACCACCCCCACACTCTCACTCTCCCACCCCGACCCCCCACCCTCTCTCTCCCACCCCTCACTCTCTCCCCCCATCTTTTCTCACCCCCGCCCTCTCTCTTTTCCACACCCTCTCTCCCACCCCCCACCCTCTCTCACACCCCCCACCCTCTCTCACACCCGCACCCTCTCTCCCACCCACACCCTCTCTCTCTCCCACTCCCCACTCTCCCAATCCCCACTCTCTCCCAATCCCCACTCCCCACACTCTCCCACCCCCACTCTCTCTCCCACCCCCACTCTCTCTCCCACCTCCACTCTCTCTCCCACCTCCACTCTCTCTCTCCCATCCCACTCTCTCTCCCAGCCCCCCACTCTCTCCCAGCCCCCCACTCTCTCTCCCAGCTCCCCACTTTCTCTCCCAGCCCCCCATTCTCTCTTTCTCCCGCCCCCCACTCTCTCTCTTTCTCCCACCCCACACTCTCTTCCACCTCCACTCTTTCTCTCTCCAACCCCCTCTCTCCCAGCCCCCCACTCTCTCTCCCAGCCCCCCACTCTCTCTTCCAGCCCCCCACTCTCTCTCCCACCCCCCACTCTCTCTCCCACCCCCCACTCTCTCTCCCACCCCCCACTCTCGCTCCCATCCCCCACTCTCGCTCCCATCCCCCACTCTCGCTCCCATCCCCCACTCTCGCTCCCATCCCCCACTCTCTCTCTCATCCCCCCACTCTCTCTCTCTCCCGTCCCCCACTCTCTCTCTCTCCCATCCCCCACTCTCTCTCCCATCCCCCACTCTCTCTCCCATCCCCCACTCTCGCTCCCATCCCCCACTCTCGCTCCCATCCCCCACTCTCGCTCCCATCCCCCACTCTCGCTCCCGTCCCCCACTCTCTCCCACCCCTCACTCTCTCTCTCCCACCCCCCCTCTCTCTTCCACCCTCCAACTCTCTCTCACACACCCCACTCTCTCTGCCACCCCCATCTTCTCTCCCACCCCCCACTCTCTCTGCCCACCCCCCAGTCTCTCATCCACCTCCACTCTGTCTCTCTCCCCCCAGCCCCCACTCTCTTTCTCCTTCCCCCACTTCCCCCTGCCCGCACCATTCTCTCTCCCTTCTCACCCCCCTCACCATGCTCTCTCCCTTCTCACCCCCACCCACCATTCCCTCTCCCTCCTACCCCCCGCCCCCTCCCAAGGGTCTGGCTGGTCGATTTTGACGTGTGGGCAAGTGCATCTCATCAGCCCTGATATTAGGGGGCTACTGGCCCCCACACATACAAGTGTAGCCAGCATTATTGCACCCATTACCACACAGTAATGGATGCAATAACGGCTATATCTGTATGTAGACAGACAAACCCTGACCTGCACAACACTCACAGACTCAGATAGGCAGACTGGGACCTGCAAAACTCTCTCATACACACACACACACACACACACACACACACATACTGTACACACACATTTATCTGCACAACACTCACACAGACCCACACTGATCTGCATAACACTCACACAGACACACACTGATCTGCATAACACTCACACAGACACACAGTGATCTGCATAACACTCACACAGACACACACTGATCTGCATAACACTCACACACACTGATCTGCATAACACTCACACAGACACACACTGATCTGCATAACACTCACACAGACACAACACTGACCTGCATAACACTCACACAGACACACACTGATCTGTATAACACTCACACAGACACACACTGATCTGCACAACACTCACTCAGACCTGCACAGGCAGACAGCCATTGACCAGGACAGACACACAACATACACACAGATTGACCTAGTGCAGGGAAGCGCAAACTTTTCCTGCTGCGCCCCCCTGTCTGCCTGTTCCGGAGCTCGCTCCCCCCCCCCTCTCCTACCTGGCAGCTGTGTCACGTGACCCGCGGTGACATCACTTCACATGACCCCACGTCATCTTTTGACGCTGCGTTGCCATGGAGACGCGTCACAGCGTCTGTATCCTGGTAAGTTTTCTTGTTGCAGAGGCCTCACGCGATCCCCCGGCATTTTATTTAAGTGCCTGGGGGTAGAGTGCGGGACCTCTGCAACCGCCCGCGCGCCCCCAGACAAATCTCCCGGCCCCCAGTTTGCGCACCCCTGACCTAGAGGAACCAGCTATAAAAGGAGGTTCTGCTCTCTGCACTCTGTAAGGGGGAGCTGCCAGGCTCACAGGCGCCCTCTGTGGCTTCATGTTCCTCTCATAGCACTGCAGCTACGGTCTTGTTGATACTGGCCCCGCACCCTGATTATACTGGATCGCCCCATATCTCTCTGCTGCCCAAACCGGGACATTTGTGAGGTTTCAAAAGAATTGTCGGGATAACGGGAGATTTGCAGCAAATCTGGGACAGTCCCAGCTAAACCGGGACATCTGGTCACCCTACTTCTAAACCCCTCAAAACACTTATCTATACAGCACATGGAGAGAATATACCTGTGAACACATCCCCCCCACCACCTCACCCCCTCCCAACCCCCCCCCCCCCCCTTCAATACCTCTGATATTTACTTTTTATGTTCTGGTATTTCAGGTTATGACATTGCAGCTTCTTATTGTCCCACCCCCCACAAAAAAAAAACTTTTTTTAAACCCCACTCCAACCTCAAGTGACCCCTCAGATCCTGGTGATCAGGTATTTAAATGTTTTGTAGTTTAAAAAACAAACATACATGGGTCACCATAGAAAGCTGCTATTTTGCATCCAGCCGGCAGTTGTATTTTCCTGGTGCCAGCACTATGGGTACCAAGAGGTCCCTGGATGTCGGAGGACCATGGATCATCTCTGTGGGACCCCTTGGTTTTAGAGAATTTAAAATGAAAGGGCGAGCACTGTGGATTTGCTGCTTTAACCCTTTTAGTGTTGGAGGCGTCATGGTGCCCGCTGGCTTAGTGTGGTCATGTGACCGCGGGGGCCATTTTGCAGGAAGAAGAGTACTCTATTTCTTCACTGGGCAGACCGCATACTGTGCTCCATGGGAATTCGGGATGTGATCTAATTGGCAAAAAAAAACATAATTTGAGCATGACATAGTCACTATATCATGAAGCCTCCGCTGTACCAGTCCCCATGACATAGTGACTACGTACTGGGGCACTCAAAGGGTTATGGTGTACTTTTGGTCATCCTGATATATTTAATTACATTAGGTTGGCTCTTTTAAACTCCGGTTTACTATTGTACTACTTTTAGAGCATGCTAAACATTGCTGCCACTAAGCATATTACAATACATGTATAAAGAGTGTTTCTCAATTTTGCATCCAGTAGTAAATCTACCATCCTTTCCCTGAAGAGATGGGCCTTACATATTGTTGCCCTTTCCGTGCCTTAACTTCACTCAATAGCTGTGCTGGTTATGCTTTTGTTTCTAATAAATGAATCTGTACAGGGCTACTGATTAGTTTGGTACATATACGCTTTATATATTTGTGACATCACATTCATTTGCTGTATTGTAAACCTTCGTACCCCAAGCTTTATTCATGTGGGCTGCTGTGTTTATGTGGACATGGTCATCTGAACTGTAATACCTAATGTAATCATCCACAATAGCCTGGATTAAATGTGGCACTGTCCTGGCCATATACATCCTCTTTAGTGTATAATATCCCCTGAGCACGAATGCCTTTAAAGTTTGGACAATTGAAAATAATTTTTTTTTTTCTGTTAATGCTTTTTTTCTACATTCATTAAAGTATTCAGCATGACTATAATATCTTCATCATTTATACATTTCTTTTTTTTATTTTATTTTTTAATGCAGTAACTGTCTGCTTTAGAGTCTCCTGTGAAATACATTATTTATTACCATGCCGTGGCGAATAAACAAGTATTGCTATGAAAATCAGTTGAAATTGATTTCAACTAGTCGGAAATATTTTGCCATCCTTAAGCTTACTAACTTGGTTGTACCACAGGCTTTCGTGTTGGATTCACTGGTTTTCGTATCTTCCCTATTAAAGTAGATTAATCAGGAAGCCTACCACTCTAGTGTAAAAAATAATAAATAACCCAATGGTAATCATACTGGCCTAATTTCCCTATTTGGGATGGAGACTCCACCAAAAAAATTCATTGCTACTTAAAAATATAGAATTTCGCTCTTTCTCCCTGAAAAAAAAACTTCCCTAAACCCGATATGGGAAATGAAGACAACCCTGTTTATGGGAAATTAAAACATCTTCCACACCTTTCTACTACATTTCCCTGAAAACAAAAATATCCTGTGTTAACCAGCATAAATGTTGCTGTGTGTACCATTATGTATATTTGTGTATAGGTACTGATACATAGCGTGGCTTTGGAAAACCACCCAGGCATCTCCTGGAAAATTGGGAGGGCGATCTGGTTCTATTTAATGGCGGCATGTCGCATACAGTAGCTTCTGCTGTGTCTTCATGATTGGACCCAAAAGGCAGTTCTCCAAAGAGTATTCAGTCTTGCTAATAAATCCCTTTGTCTTTCTTGCAGGATCTGGGGATAATGAAAGTGGGTCATATGAAGCGAATTCTGCAGGGAATTAAGGAGCTCAGCAAGAATACAGCTTTATCCGAGGTGTGAAGGCTCTGGTGAAACGCTTGCAGAGAGAGGTTTTGCCAGTCCCTCTAAGCTGTTTGTGGCAATGTGCTGTCCTGTGGTTTACTATATGAATAAGTAAGCACTGGTAAACAGCTGGAGGAGAAGTATGAAGTATTGCGAGCTTGGGTAATGAATTTGCAGAGCTTTGTGCCAAAAAAAAACCAAACAAAAAAATGTTCATTCCGCAAAGCCATTTTGATAAGTTTAGATCTGCACAACTTGCAAAGTTTTAACGTGTATTATGCTGTTAGGAAACTATACAGTCCTTGTTAGATAATGACTTCTGGCTGAGATGGCCTGGTTGCAAGAATGTCTTCTGTATATCGTGACAACATATCATTTTATGGCAAAAAGTTATCTAACTAACTTGTATGTGTGAGGCTCATGCTGCCTAAGAACAGGGAAGGCCAAAACACAGGTAAAATCAAGACTCCATTTTGTGGTCTTGATTGACATTGCCTCAGGTACCACTCGTTCCATGGCCAAGGAGTATGATTGAAAAACCTTTGTATAAAATGAATGCAATCTATAATGCATGGAGTGCCTGCCTAGATTGTACTTCAGTTGCATGATGTATCTGATACTAAAAACTAAAAAAAAAAAAAAAACTTGAACAACTTTTATATCAATTTTAATAAGGTTTAATTTATTACTACTGAGGTGTCTGTTGGTTAAAGGCAATTTTCTATTATGTGTTGTATAATATTTTGCATGAACTTGTTCTGTGGCAAGGGATTTGTGGATGTGAACACGTAGCTTATGTGCCATATATATTCAGAAAATGATGTGCATTATGTATGAAAAACATATTTATTATAGCTAGTCAATATCTTTTAATAATTAATGTAGATCGAAATAGTGCTTCTCAAAAACAACTTTTGCTAACATGGTTACCTCACAAAATAATTGTCGTTTCTGTTGAAAATCCATGGGGACCATTCCTTTCCTAATGCCTTATAACATGTCTTGGACATACATATTTACTTTAATATTGACAAGAGCAATTCTTTTCAATTGCATTGAAAATTTGAGGTCATTTAAGTGTCACAGAACAATCATGGCGGTGATCACGTTTTAATGGGGAAGAAGCAACACATTTTGGGCCAAGTTGTGGGACTGGCAAACAAAACCCATTATGCTCTTATAGCAGCATCCCACAAATTACTCAAATATATTTTTACTGATGTAGCATTTTAAATGTGCAGTCCCTCATTTGTCCAACACCCCTGAAAAGCAAGTTGTACCAAATACTTTTTGAATGCTGGTGATGCTCTCCATTGCAAAACCCTCCAGCAATGTTCTATTCTGAAGAAATAATGACGGAACAGTTTTTCCTGGGGCTCTGAAACATATACGCCACTGTGATTTCCTTAAAAGCATCTTTAATAGTTCAATTGGCATCTTCATTTTGCAGCTGTATGCTGTCCTTAACATGTGCTGGAAACAAGAATGACACAAGGCACTTCGGATTTTCTAATGCTGAATTTAGCAACAAAAAAAAGACGACGTTTAGACTTAAAATGGTCTTTTTCAAGTGATGAAACGGCCATTTCATCACTTGAAAAACACCATTTTAGGTCGAAACGTCATCTTTTTTTGGCCCATTAAATTCAGCATTAGAAAATCCGAAGTGCCTTGTGTCATTCCTGTTTCCTGACACTTTCTGGGTCTCCAGCAGGCTACCCTTCAACACGAGCACTGGTAACTAAACATATTCTGTGAATATGGTGTGCAGCAGGTAACCTTCTTTGCATCTTAACATGTGCTGTACATTTTATTTTGCTTTTGTAGTTCTGTCCTCAAATTGGAAAGCTATTCAATATATGTTAAATTATGAAGCTATCATCGAACTATATTTTGCTTTTGTAGTTCTGTCCTCAAATTGGAAAGCTATTCAATATATGTTAAATTATGAAGCTATAGTATCCCCATGTAATGAATAACCCCTCTGTTGTTATCTGCAGTTCACATTTAGAACACACTTGAGAAAGGAGATACTGAAAGCAGCAATCCCCTTGCCCCCAAAGGCCTATACGAGTTTGCCTTGTATAATGTTTAATATGAAACATGATTTTCTCAATCTCTAGCTTCTGAGATTACCATGGTGGCCTTGAAACTGCAATGGCCTCTGGGAAGAACTTAATTTTACCTTCCCTGGGCACTTACTATTTCAAATATGTACAGTATGTCTCCTGAATGGAGCATCCGAATAAAAAAAAGATTTAATTCTTGCTTTCAGAAGAGTGCTATTCAGAATAGGACCAGATACACCTTCTATTTAGTGCAGAGCCACAAGAAAATGAACATCTGAAATCCCGAGATGATATATGCTGCCCCCCACAATTACTGATCGCCTTAAAATCCCATTATGTATGTATATCTTTATTTATATAGCGCCATTAATGTACATAGCGCTTCACAGCAGTAATACACGTGACATAATAATATAAATAACAAATAATACAAATAACACATAATGAGAAGAAGTGCTTCAAACATATGAAAAGAAGTCCCTGCCCCGAAGAGCTTACAATCTAATTACAGGGAGCTCCTGTCCAGGGACTGCAAGATCCAGACCCATATTGCTGGAAAGCAGCAGGCTCATTTTAAATATTTCCCCCATGAAACGGCTTTATTAAATATTTTTTCCCCTCAAACATGAATGGTTTCGCTTAAACGACCTCTGTTTTCTTTCTTGCAAAGTAGAAAACTTTATGATGTGCAATATTTATATACGAAGAAGAATTATTATGCAGATTGTGTTTTAAAATTGATCAGCAAATATTTTTGTGGGGTAATTTATCACACCGCCTATAATAATGGGATTACCAGTGCACTACCGTACTCCATCTGTTTAGAATCTGATCTCCTCTCACCATTATAATGCAGTTGATCTGCATATTTGTATATCTTTGTTTTCAGCACTATTACAGACAGAATAATTATCTGTGTTAAATTGTTAAATGTAAAACAGTATCTAATATGTGTACAGTAATTAATAGTGAACTTTTGAACTAATATTTTTATTTCAATATTTACATATAGCAGCTGCCTCTTTGTTTCATCACTAGTTTTTGTGTTTTTACCAAAAATAACATTTTGTAAAAACAACAGAATCTGACATTTGACTGTGTTTGCTGGCGTTTGTGTTGGATAGCAAAGTGGTAAATGTATATAAAAAAAAGTGGTTTGCATGGTTACAAGCGTGCGGGTGTATGTATGTATATATATATATATATATATATGTATATATATATATATTATATATATATATATATATACGTGTGTGTGTGTGTGTGTGTGTGTGTGTGTGTGTGTGTGTATGTATATATATCTATATATCCTGTTGGTAAGAAGGGGAGCTATGTATTAATGCTATATTCAGCTGTGTTGGTGTTAAATTGGTGCCAAGAGATTCAATTTTAAGTTGCATCTTAGAACATAAATGTAGATGGCTATTTTGAGTTGACTAAGCAGTCTCATCAATGTGCGATTTTTTTAATTTTATTTTTTGAAAGAAGTGAGTAAAGCTAACTGGTGTAGTACTTCTATCACTTCTCATTCACACTAGGCACACGCTGCTTTTGCTCGCCAGACTCGAGGATAGAAATGGCTTTGAGATATGATAGAATAAGTTTGTTTGCTGCACAGACTGCAGGGGTTGAAGTCCATGGTGGGTGCTTGGAAGCTGCACAAGATAAAATAATCACACTGAGACCCCAAATAATTAAATAAAAATGTGCCTCACAATCGCAGTAGAATGACCTAAATCCTAACAATCCTAACATTCCCCCTTCTATCGAATTTCAGGGGAAACCCTTTGTAACATAAGGTTATATAACCTAGGACACGGGTGCCCAATGCTACATCCAATTGACAAAACATATATGGTAATAGTATAAAGTTTAAATACTTCAATAATAATAATAATTACTTGGTTATTAAGTTAAACCCTTTGGCCAAAGCGTTATATAACATAACCTACTGTATGACGAAATCTTCTGTTGGTCTGTCTAAACCTATATCCTGCAAGTAACTTGTATATAATACAAAACAGTAGAAAAAGTCATACCAAATACAGTATGTTACACAGCTGTTTTTACAAAGTACTATTCTGCAAACCTCCCGTGTATTATTATTATTATTATTATTATACTTTTTCCTGCATACCTTATAAGAAACGGTCAACATAAGATACACAAGTGTGTTATATAATGTGAACTGTTCTTTCTATACCTGAGCAGAAATGCAATATTGAAGAAGTCTCCTCTTAGAAAATGTTTGACTATAAATATGTGTGCACAAAGTGAAGCAGTAAGGGAGAGTTTGTAAGATTTAAACCGCAAACCGCTTTACATTTTGTATGTGCTTTGTTTTTTTTAATACATGTTGCACTAATGTGCATCATACAGCTGAACTGCACCATTTTGAGTCCCGGAATCCCCAAGACATTTTTTTTTTGTATCCTCGTATGAAATAGAGAGAACAAGATTCCTGGCGGAATTAACCATTTGAGTGCAGCAGGGACCAGGGCACAAGTGCCACGGCCTCTCCAGCACGCGCGACCCCGTGACCACTGCTCCACTGATGATGAAACGTTCCACCTAGAAAAACGAGCAGGATTGTTATGACGTAGCTAACATGTCATGGGGGCCCCTTGACCGCCAGACCCAATGATGTAGTAGTTACGTCTAAAGGGTATCATAGGGTTAAGCAATAGTGGTCATGGTCCCTGCGATGTTAACGATTTCTATTGGTTCAGCAAAATGATGCGGACCAGGGGCAAAAGAGAATAAAATAAACCGCTAAACAAAAATATAAATAGGTTGGGCAGGGATTTTTCTGGGTTCAAAATAGTGTGGCTGTTCCTGGGGGGAAGCCTAGTGCAAAATATGGTTTAAAAAAAAAAGTTATCCGTTTTTCAGCAAATGGACGATAGAAGAAATAAACCCTCTTTGTGATCATATAGGTGGAGTTATAATTTAACACTTCAGGCGCCTTATCCAACAGTGCCCAAAGTGGTTTCAACTGAAAATCTGTATTGAACTCCACTTGGATATTCGGTCGAAAAAACACCCAAACGGCCACTTCTGACTTGATATAATGATCTCCTTAGTGTTAGAGAGGGCATGACAAGACTGATTCCTCACAATACCATGAATTCCATCGGCAGTGCAGCTTTGTTACCGTATTAGAAGAACTACTGATTATGCAGTAAAGTACCTCTCTTTCCAATGTGTAATATTCCCCAGTGCACTTCTAAAAACGTAAATACGTCATTAAAGCAGAAGTTTGTTTTAAATTAAAATTACCCAGACCCTGGAAAATGACTGTTTTCATGTGTACCAATAATTCTAACCTTATATTTGTCTACTCCTTTACACAATTTAATTAGCCAATACATGTTAATTTTCCAAGTCCACTTTCTGCCTTGATTACCCAAAATGCCTTATACTCCTCCGAGATACCACTATTGATTATCAGAATGGGAGTGGCAGGGAATTCGGGATGGGCAGGCATGCTATATTGGGTGCATTCCCAAGATTACTTCCATGGTGTATTTATGCTATGAAGCATATATAATGTCTAAGGTGTGTGGAAACGAATTGGCTTCAACACAAACTCCAGCTTCAACTGCCTGAGTGCCAGAGACTAGCAACGCCTCACTACTGTATGTTTGTGGTCTTTCTGGCATTTAAGGGGTTTATTCATTATGGTAGACATTAAATTAATTTCCTGCTTTTAGAGTTTTGATATATGTTATCATAAAGATGTAATGAAAAAGAAACAAAACTTACCAGCTTAGTTTTAATTTTCCAAAGCCTAACATCTGGTCAATTCAAAGCGTATATTTGTTCTTGTGTGCGTTGATTCCATCTGGTCTCACTTTTCCCCCACACGGGTCTTTGCGATGCATTTCAAGCGCACCTTGACAGTGAGGGGTTAATCTTATTAATAAACACCCACTGTCTAACATGTATTTGATACATAAATTTTTTACCTTAGGGGTATTTTCTTGAACACTTCTTCCAAATGACCTTGATGTAGCATGACTAGATACTATAGTCGTCCATTCGGTGTGTAAGAAAACACTTACCGTATTAGCAAATAATTACAGAATGTATACATAAAAAAAAAAGTATTAAAAAATAAAACGGTTGACACTGAAATATTATTTATATTTTCATTACATACCTACTACTGAATAGTTTCTTCAAAATAAAAGCACCTATCGTCTTGCTTAAAGCATTTTTTTTTTTTTTTGGCCATAAATGAACTTTAGCGGCATCATCAAATTTCTCAAAGTGCATTGCAAAAATCATGATAAGATTTGAAACGTGCGACAAAAAACATCAAATTTCACAATTTGCACCAATTGTCTACGTACTCGTGCAAAATTGAATCCCAGAGACACACTATTTGGTGATTTCTGGCAGTTAGCCATTTTTACAACTTTTTCCAAACTTGCCAATGCTTAAATTGGCAGATCTTGCATTCACATGGAAGTGTTTTGCTCATCGTTATGTAATAGTTTTCGCTTAGTGCGGTAAAGAAACGTTAACACCATTTGGCTCTGTCAGACTATCGTATCAAAGTCGCTCATCAGTTAAAGCCAATATATTTTTTTCTAGTAACATATCAAAGTACAGTATAACCTTTTTACTTCCAGGTGGGTCAGCAATGCAGTCATCAGCAGAGTATGTTAATACAGTATATGAATAACAAACATGTTTTTGTTACTGCAGCTTTCATGTTCCTACTTAGTAAAGCAAATCTCTTCTTGTTGCACATTTACAGTACCACTAAGACGAGTGGTTCAGATCAGTGTCTAGTACACAACGTACTTAGACGTATTTTAAGAGGAAGTGTGCAAACGGCTGATTTTATAAGGCTGCGCTTATAGTACTGGCGACGGAGTGCAAGTACTTGAAGTCCGTCGCGGGTGCCGATAGTGGGCAACCAAAATCGCTGTAGTCAAAGAATTTTGACTTTGGCCAGCGACGGAAGCGTCACGTGAGCAGTTCAGCCAATGAGGGTAAACCGCTCGCGTGATATCATGAGCCACGTCCCTTCCCCCCCACCCCCCCGAGATCTCCTGCACCTAGTGCAACAATCGCTATGGCGACGTGTGACGTCACGCGGTTGCCGTAGCCATTACTATGAGTTTTGGTTGCACTTTCTACTAGTATCTGTGCTGCAAGCAAGAATTGACAAAAAAAATAGACCATCTATAAATATATAATTCACAAGTCCTTATAAATATATAATTCCATCCTTCTGCCACCCTCTCTCTCTCACACACTTTCCATCCTTCTGCCACCTCTCTCACACACACTTTCCATCCTTCTGCCACCCTCTCTCTCACACACTTTCCATCCTTCTGCCACCCTCTCTCTCACACACACTTTCCATCCTTCTGCCACCCTCTCTCTCACACACTTTCCATCCTTCTGCCACCCTCTCTCTCACACACACTTTCCATCCTTCTGCCACCCTCTCTCTCACACACTTTCCATCCTTCTGCCACCCTCTCTCTCACACACACTTTCCATCCTTCTGCCACCCTCTCTCTCACACACACTTTCCATCCTTCTGCCACCTTCTCTCTCACACACACTTTCCATCCTTCTGTCACCCTCTCTCTCACACACTTTCCATCCTTCTGCCACCCTCTCTCTCACACACACTTTCCATCCTTCTGCCACCCTCTCTCACACACTTTCCATCCTTCTGCCACCCTCTCTCTCACACACACTTTCCATCCTTCTGCCACCCTCTCTCTCACACACACTTTCCATCCTTCTGCCACCCTCTCTCTCACACACACTTTCCATCCTTCTGCCACCCTCTCTCTCACACACACTTTCCATCCTTCTGCCACCCTCTCTCTCACACACACTTTCCATCCTTCTGCCACCCTCTCTCTCACACACACTTTCCATCCTTCTGCCACCCTCTCTCTCACACACACTTTCCATCCTTCTGCCACCCTCTCTCTCTCACACACTTTTTTTAAACTCCATTATGTTTTGCATTGATGGAAAACTCTTCTAACAGTCCCTTACATTTTACTATTTGAGTTCCCAAAACTTTGACCCCCCACGATTTTCCCAAATTGTTTTGGTCTCCACTGTTCCATAATCTGGGTTTCTTTATTCTATTGGCCTGTCAAGGTTAGATAGAGTAAGAAAATATTGTTAGTAACGTTTTAAATTGAGGAAGATACTGTTGTTAAGGTTTCTAGCGCAAGATCTCGGATTGGCCAAGTACTGTTAGACGTAGCTCTCCTTTAAGGATTGATAAATAATGTCTTATAAAAGTTGTAAATAAGCCTTCTATAAGGTCAGGGCACATATTACTATCTGTCTGTATCCTCCTAATTTAAAGCAGCAATCCCAAGCAAATTGATTTATTTATTTACATATTTGGAACCAAGGGATCTTCCAGAGCTAAACTACTCTATTTCCCACTCCTGTAACTCACCGCTTCCCCAGATAATCACAGTTTTTCACATGGAGATTTCAGTATGACCTGCGCCGGCTTTGTGCAAATAGAAGCTGCAATGTCATAAGTTGCCGCTCCCTATTGGCCTGCAGCCATATTGTTTCCTTAGGGGGGAGCATGATGAGTACATCGGTGTTATCTCGGTTCATAGGACCCACTAGTAAAAAAACAAAAGTTACAAAATCCCTCGTGTGACTGCTGCTTTAAAGTCGTCAGTGCAATATGTGTTAGTGTTCCTGATTTAAAAATTCAACTTTCAGACCTCAGCAATTCCATTTTTTAAATCACAATCCATGTCTGCTTGGATGTTGACGTGAAAATCTATCTGAACATCAACAGCTGTGTGAGGTAGAACATGACATCTACAGTATGTCACCTGTACTTTTTCTATGACTATGTAAGCTTAGCTAAGTGTTCGGATTTCACCATAGTCCTTCTTAGACACAGGTGTAGCGTGGGAGCCTTTTCATGCCACTTTTTGTAAACAAAGTCAGGTGTTGGGAAATGATATGAAGGCCAGTTGTAGGAGTCCCGTGAATGTGGCCTATGATGCTATCTTAACATGTTTGTACTGAATTTATTAGTATGTTCTGTTTTAGTATGTTCTGTTTTACAAAATGTTTTTGGATGCTATGCAAGATTTACCCTTATTTACCTGTGATTTGACGTTTTGCCCACGTTCTGTAAGTTTGTGGAGTTATTACTAATTCAAAGATAACTGTTTTGAGTTACCATGAATGCAAAATAGGCTGCTTCAAGATTACATGTGTTTGTTTATATGTACAGTATGATAAACTATGAAACCAAGGGTCTTATTTAATGAGAGCTGCAATGCCAAGTGGCTCTCGACTGTGAAATAGGATCCAAGTGCTTGGCACTTTCGGTTCAGTTTTGCAGCTCAGGACTTTGCTATTGTGCTGCAGTTTTCAAAACTCCCCTCAACATTGTTTTATAAGGCACGTGTTTTCTAGTTCCTTTTTGTACTGTTTTTTAATAAGGTAATTGTGTACATCTTCTAACTGTTTTCAAGCATACATTTTAAGTGCCCAATCCTGCTTTTTTGGAAGCTTTAGTTTTTAGAATATTTACTTACCGCATATGGCAGTATGAAAATGCAAATATGAAATACAGTTGTTAAAAGGCAGGGTTATTACTATGCTTTAGATTTAGAGAATAAACCCCTCTATTGGTTAACGCTAAATTGTTAAATCACAAATGCACAGTACTTGCTGCATTTACATTGAATTGTCTGCATTGTACATTAATAGCGACTGCTCTTTATTACATTAATGACCCCCAGATCAATGTGTTCATTTAAGCCAGTCTTGTTGACATTTTTGTTTACTATAATTTATCATTTAAAGCAGCACAAATTTATGCTGCTCATAATTCTCTCCCCTCACCCCTCTATTAACTGCGCAGTGAGTCCGCTGGAGTTGAATGATGGTTCTTTGACGTCTAGGAGCCCCCTGTTCCTGAAACAATAACTTTTAAATTGTCTGAGAAAAATATGGTGATTAGGATCAACCTCAAGACAATCATTAAAATGTTCATTTCAAGGGAGCTGCTTCAAAAGGTCAGATAAGGCAAACAAAATAAATAATAATGTCATATTCTGGAATATTGCTTCTTGAAGGAGATCAAGTAGTTGATGGTGCTCTATAGAGTCGTATATAAAACACATCACATGCAGTAACTCACCTGTCCCTGAAATTACTAATTGGTATTGAATTAATGTATGCCACTATTGAATATGCTGTGAAGTCGCCATCACCTTGTTAGTGAAGCCTTATGGACTTATTCTATATCAACCGAAGTGGCCGATCGTGCTGTTTTTGGCCGAAGTTCCTATCTGAAGTCAATAGGACATTTTAGCCAAAATGTCCCAAATGTTCACTTTGGTTTATATAGAATAAGCCCCTTAGAAGTTAAAAAAAAAAAAATACAGTAGACAGTAAAAAGAAGTTCTGACCAACAATATAAAAAAATATGCAACCAATTAGGGCCCTCTGTAAATGTCTGAGACATTATACACTATATGTTGCTATGTGGGACCGTACGTTTAAATGGCTTCTCTTCCATTACCTTCTAATCTAGTAGCTCTAACTTCATAAAATTACTTAAGCGCTGCAAGGTGTGCATTGTATTACTTGCTATCACATATAACTGCAACGTCTGACGTGCTTCATTTTGTATGATATTGCAAGTAAATATCGCTAGCAAAAGATAGATATGTCAGGTGTTTGAGTCTATTGTCTACATACTGTCCAGGTTCTAAAGCTTGTTATACCCAACTAGA
The DNA here is from genome assembly GCF_040206685.1 of Ascaphus truei. Lineage (NCBI taxonomy): Eukaryota > Metazoa > Chordata > Amphibia > Anura > Ascaphidae > Ascaphus > Ascaphus truei. Next base: position 314,278,240 of record NC_134485.1, read on the forward strand.
GGCTGTAATGCAGATCAGTACTTTGTATGGCAGGGAAGTGTCCTCTCCAAGTGTTGTATTTGCTCTGATATCAGAAGGTAACATGTATACAACACATAAACTGATCACAGTGGGAGAAGGTTGTAACCAACTTTTTGAGCTACAGTAACACCAGTCATGTTTACTACAGTACTGTGCAGATTTGTTTGACTTTACAAAATAGTATTAAAACATTCGGCTGTACTTAAAATAAGGTTCGCTTTCTAACGTACTGTAACCACTTTTTCCAGCTGTCTCTAAACACTCATATTCTTCATTGGCACCACAAAATCTGGGTCACCCAGGTCAAGCTCCAGGAACCCCACAAGCTCGAGAGTTAACGCTCACTTCCTTGGCCAGTCTTTTGGATGGAAAAAATATGGCCACAAACAGGAAGCTTAAAAAAAAGGCAACCAATTACAATGGCATTAATATTTGGCTCTCTAGTAGGACGCCGCCTGCTTGATATCTGGGGAAAAGGCCAATACTTACTTTAAAAATGTTAATAAAAGGGTCAATATTACCGCCCAACAACCTTAATGCAGCAATTCTTCCCAATGGACATCTTGTTTCCCCAAACTGGCTACATTTTTTCAGTAGTAGTAGACCTTAGTACGCACATAATAATGTAAATGTAGTCCGTGCCAATAAAGGACGTCTGAACAAATCATGCCAAGGTTACCAGGTCCGTGCCAATAAAGGAAGTCTGAACATACCATGCCACGGTTACCAGGTCCATGCCAATAAAGGAAGTCTGAACATACCATGCCACGGTTACCAGGTTGAAATGTCCTGTTGATAAATGCACAAAAAAAGAATTGCCTTCTATCATGATTTTTTTGGCTTTTACGGATGCAGGGGTTACATTTTACAGCTGAAAAGCTAAGGAAATATCTGCTATTTAAAAAAGAGCCTTCTTTAAAAGGCAATTCTCAACACGCAATTGTTAGATTTATTGATTTTAGTTGAACATGCTTTCAACCCTTTCACTGCTGTAGGGACCTTCCATGCATTGCTATGCAATGCACACTGTTATCTGTGCAGTGAAGGGATTCATATTTAAATCACTATTTTGACATTTTGTCCACTGGGTCTTTCTTGCACATTTCACTTGTGGAAGGGGACTACTGTTTTTTTTTTGTTTTTTTAAAAATTTTTATATACATATATGGATTTTAATATTGATTTTGTGTACTGTACCTGTATACACATTTTCTTTTGTGAGCCTACTTTGTTCAAACTCAGAATTAAAGCAAATCTGCTACAGAAGAGCACCATATTCATATATATATATATATATATATATATATATATATATATATATATATATATATATAGATCAAGGAAGAAAGTCTGGCACTCACACAACTTGATGAATAAATCATTTATTTTATTCATCTAGTCTTGTAAGAGTTTCTCCCTTCATACGCTCTCTTTAGATATCTATATCTACACGTGTATATATAGATATGTATGTATATAGATAGATATCTAAAGATATGAAGGGAGAAACTCTTACAAGACTAGATGAATAAAATAAATGATTTATTCATCAAGTTGTGCGAGTGCCAGACTTTCTTCCTTGATACCACCAACCTCAATGCCAAGCACCCAGGCAGCTGAACAAAGTACACTATAGTGTGTGTGTGTGTGTGTGTGTGTGTGTGTGTGTGTGTGTGTACACCTTTTTAAACAGCTTGTAGAATAGGTGGTTTGCACACTTTGTGGTGTCCTTATTACTGCTTACAAATGTGCTACTGGTACTCCTGACCTGTAAGGAGTTAAGACATATATGCAATTATTTATTTTTACCCAGGTAGAGGAAGGAACATGTAATAGTGCTTCCTATATCCTAAAGTATGTTTAAAGGTGTTTTTTGGAAATGGGTTTTTATATGTAAATTAGCATTGTTTTTTTTTAGATCAGTTATTGTACTGAAGTATTTGCATACATAAGTACACAAGGTTTATATTATATAATGTGCATTCCGGTGAACACACTATCTTTTTAATAAAAAAAAATGTTTTCCTGTGTTAACATTTTTGCTATTCCAAATCATGCAGAGCCCATGCATAGCTCTTCAATACAGATGTGTAAAACGGTTATCTTTCATTGCCAAATGTCTACTATATCCATTGTGAGAGTACTCGGGCAGATCTAATGAGAATTAAAATGTACCATTTACAACTTTAACAGAATACATTTCATATAGGAGTCTGTGCTGCTGGGAAGAGGTCATTGTTCTGTTTTCTCCAGACCACTCACTATGGCATAAACAAGGTGCTTGTGTTATCATTGTGTGTGATTTTAACAGTTACAAAAACAGATACGGAGTTAAATGTTAGAGGGGATGTATTTACCATTTCAGTCCTGGCATATGCTTCCTTCTCTCCAGTATCTATTTGATATGCTATGCTTATCTAGTCTTAATTACATGACAAACAAGATAGCGCTATATAAACCCTCTAATTCAGGGTGCACCAGAAGCACAGTTGAGGACCAAATCTTTTGCAGCCCCAATAGCAGATAAGTCCGTGTTTTGTCCTTGATGCGAAAACACTGCTTCCAAGACATGCTGCTTTCCCTTTGTATCCCCTTATATATGGTAAACCAGTATTACCTGTTGTGTTACATCTTTGTACTGGGTTTGCTTTTTATCTTGGTCATGTTAATCGGAGGGGGCATACTACTTGGCCTCCGCATTGAGTTCAATGACCCATTTCCTTTCAAGCCATGGAAAAAGGTGACTATATACTGTAGAATGGTCTTTGCTGCAGCAAATAACTTACACTCACACAATTGCCAGGCAAACTTGCTAATGATGTATATTTAAAAGAGCAGATGTTGTAACTTTTTTTTTGGCTTTATTTACTTATAATGGTAAGAAAAGGTGAGTTTTATTTGTTTACATACTGTTTACAATGGCACAGTTTTTAATTTTATTATATACAACTTTCAGATATTTATTGCATACTATTTTAAAGATGTTTTATGTGGTTTCACCTTTGGAATATAATGTTACAATTCCCTGTACAGACATTGGGTGGCTTTGTTTATGTAGTTAGTAATTTTTATGACTACTAAGTGACCCGTTTTCTGTGCCTTTTCTCGTTGGACGCATCATTACATATTTATTACTGTATGGAAGTCACTGAGATGTGTATTTTTGTATTCTGCTGGAAGCAATGGTGGATTTTTGTTGTAAAAGACTGAGATGCCTTCTTTGTTAGGCACTCGGTTGAGATCTTCCTTCTCAAATAAACAAAATGCATTCACTGAACGTAATGACCTCCGAGTTGTTTGTGTGTCTGGATATTGTCTCAAAAGCAAAACCACGTCAAACAGATGTGAAACATAACCTTGCAATTGCTTTCCATGCAAGACATTACTCCATTGTCACTCATACTGTATGCAGCATTGCACTTGTGGAAGACTCGTTATATCATATGTGTACCGTGTAAGTATAATAGCAGCATTTATTGTTTGCTTAATCCTAAACCCCATTTAAAAAAATGGAATATTTATATATTGAACTATGAAAAGCTGCCTAAAGAATAAATACCCTAAAATATATTCTTTTGTAAACAGACTATTAAAAGAATCAAAGCATTTGCCTGCTTCTAATGCTTTTGCACCCATTATATATTCAGTACACTATAGTTTCATCTAGGAAGAACTCGTGTTGGTCTATTAAAGGATATTACAAATATACCCTTTGCCAGAACTAGGACTGTTACTACAATTATGAACTACGACAAATTGCAATGTGGATAATAGTTTTTATTGTGGTAATGAATCACCATTCATAATTAACAAAGCAACACTTGCGGAAACACATGGTTTGAGACACATTCCCAATTCAGAAACCCAAAAGAAAAGGAAAGTGCTCAAATAAAAATAAATAAATCGGACAACCCTTTGCTTTAAATATGGTTACAGTTGCTTAAGGAAGCTAATTAGATGATTAAATGATTGACAAGATATCATTTTTGGTCATCTATCAGTGATTGCACTTATAAATATTATTTTAAAAAATTAGCCATTGGCATAAACACTGACTATCATCCAACAATGATCACAACTTTATTTAAAGTTATAGTTCAGATTTGTATGTGCCCCCACTACCTCCCTGTTCTCTTATTGTACTCCCTTCTCCACCCATTTTATTTTCTGTACCCACCAACCTAATTATAAACTAAAAACTTACATTTGAAAGCAAATGTGCAACCATATCAAGAGTGGAATGGTTACTGCACACTTCTGTCCATCTTATCTATGATGATTTCTTAAAAAATGGTGAGATGTGTAAACTGATTAAACGTATACTGGAGCCCATGATCTCTGTATCCACGGCTGAAAGAAGACACCCCAAAGGCATACACAAACGCAGAACTCCATGGATAAAAACTAGTCATCATTATGGCCAATCCAAATAAGACTAATTTCTATGGAACTTGAATAGAGGTTCCTTCATCAATGTGTGTTATACAGTAGCACTTTTTTTGCCATGTAGAATAAGGCACTATACCAGTGTTTTTTCATGTAAGTTCTTCTTTATGTGAATGTGTAAATGTTTGGGTATCCACAAAACATCGTTTCCCAGATGAGCGGGTTAAGAAACAGCTAGTTAAATAAATTAATTTAAAAAAAAGTGGCCTAAAAGAACATTAGTGTGTTTTATTTTTCCAATGCAGCAAAGATTTAAACCTTTTGGGTTCGTTCATAATGAAATCACAAAACCTTCATATAGGATGTCAGGATATTTTCAATTTCTATACCAATAGCTCTTACATGTTTCAATGTCCTTTGCAATTTTTGTGCTTCAATAATATTAATGATTAATAAAAATGATTAATATTTTCTTGATAAACTCCTGCAAATAAAAATATCACTTGTGAGCACATTCACATGTCTCAGGTCTGCACCCTGCTTTTCACCATTTTCTTAGCATACAATGATTCCACTACAGCAAGGGATTCTGGGTATGGACATGTAAATAAGCACAGTGTCACATTTTGCTTCTAATCTATCTTAACATGGAGCCCTATAAGTGTGTGCCTGCTGCATTCCATAGCTTTTCAGCACAGCCTGTGTGATAAACTCCTGGAGGACTGCTTTTCAAAATGAAGGTGGACCTGTGACAAATAATGTGGCATTGGACAGTGGGGCTTCCAAAAAAAAGCAACCAGTACTGGGGACAAGTTCTGAGAACTCTGGCATAGACTATGTACAGTAAGAGTGAGTTTAGGGGTGATTGAACTGTAACTATAACATTCAATTTTAATGAAATGTGAGGCATATTGAAGAAAAGAAAATGCAATGGCTGATTGTTTAAAGGGACCAAAAAGATGGCTTGAACAGTAATGTGAGAAGAGCAGATGTACCAGTAACCAAACCAAGTAATTACCTCTGTATCTCTGCTAAGAGTGATGATTAACCACGGTGGCAAGTCGCCTACATTTTGTAATATCAGTCTACATCTTAAAAGAGCATCTATAACCCTAGGAGCCATTCTGCTTTGTTACCATATGCAAAGTCAATGCAATACTGTATGTCTGGAGATATAGTTCAATAGGCGGGAGAGGATCTTCAGAATTCGCATGAATCCCTGTTACCTGCTAGCATTGCACACAATATATAAACAAATCAATTTCTCGTGAACAAGAGGGACAATTAACTGAACAATTTATATTTCAACTGCAACACAGATTGTGTTTGTGTTCTGAATATTGGTGAGAACCAAATCATATATCTTGGTTCGCATGTTGAATTCCGCTATATTTGGTCAGTGAAGGATAAAACACGCAGGGCAGGCTACACCACAAACATTTGAAGTACTTCTTTTTCTTTTGAAGTTAAATACATATAACAAATTAGAACAGGTAGATGTCCCGGTGCCACTTTGGTTAACTACGGTACAGGAGGTTCTAAGTAGCATAGTTAATGTCATTTCACAATACTTTCAGTTCTCCATAGATGATGGGAAGATAAAATGTAACTAAATTATCTAGAACGACAACAAAAAAAAAGAGGAAACACATGCAGGGTTACAATGAAAATAATGCATCAACATACAATAAACCCCATTCTTCACTTGCATATCAAAAAGTGTAAAACCGCCCCTGCTCATCACCACACAAAGGCAAAATCGCGGCGTGATAAAGAGAGACAGTTTTGTCTCCTGGGGCAGCGTTCTCTTTTAGTAAAGGAAATCTGTCTCTACCGAGTGATACAAGGTATCACTGCTGCTCTTTCCTCCGCTGGTACGGTTTAGAGAGATTCCCTTCGTTCGTCCACGCGATGCCCTACGTGATGATGAGGGGTATAAGCCGACTACCTATGCATTTTGTAAAGTCCATGCTTCATCAGGGGTAGGCATCCTGACAGTCTCTCATAGTATATATACCCTCTCCAACTGGTTATTCAATTGAAAGAGCTTCAATATCAATTTATAGCCTTATAAACACAATGTAACCTGTAAGATTTTCATATTTATTATATTGTAATTAGGGTTGATTGGAATATAGGAACAATAATTATTCTGCCACGCAAAGGAATGTTCTGTAGATATTTTTACATAGGATATGGTCAGAACCTATAGATAGACAGGGAGGCCATACAGCTGTGTTGAGATGTCTGGGGGAGGGCCAACTATTGACAACTGATGGTAAAAGCTGATGCAATCAAATCTGATAATAACTAGGGTAGTTCCTTATACGTACATAAGCAGATATGATATCCGTGTTAAGCTGGATGACACATGGTAATACCATATTCGCTCATAATGTTAGCAGTAGGAAGTACGGACTTAGGGCTATTTCCTGTATAAAAGATTGACAGACTAGTTAGCGAAGACAGACAGTATAACACCAGGAAAGGCATCTCACAGGGCAGCACGTTTCAAGCAGAGAAAGAAAGGTGTCCACTCAGGAAAATAATGATTATGTAATCTTTTTTAAATCATTATAATTTATTTGATGTCACCACCATTTAGCTACTATTTCTGAACGTAAGTAATATATTTGGAATAAAAGTTTTTTGTGCTAAAACTGTAATGAAGAATGGTTTTAACCTGCTGTCAAACATACAAAAGTCATAGTACATTTTACATAACCCTATACATGTAAAAAGAAAACTACACATATCAAAATATAGTGAGGTGTACTCAAAATACAACTATACATAGAAGATCTCTCTCTCTCTCTCTCTCTCTCTCTCTCTCTCTCTCTCTCTCTCTCTCTCTCTCTCTCTCTCTCTCTCTCTGAGATAGAATGCACTCTCCTAGAGAAATATTGCTTAAACAGTTTTAATAAAAAAAAGAGGTTAAAATCCTCAATGGTTACACTCACAAACATAGAATAATAAAGTGCATGTATGAGTTCAATACTCAATCTCTGTCTCAGCTCCTTGGGTCCACACTATCTCCCTCTCGTGCATCCGCCGTGGTGTAGGACTACCGGAAACTGAAAGTGGAGATGCCGCACTCCAAACTTTGTCCTCCTGCAATACGTGGCACTAGCATGGGATTCCCCCTTCGTTGTAGTCATCAGTGGGAGCTTGGTTCACAGTGTGGGACCACTTCAGCACACGTCGGAGACAGACTCAACCTTACGCGTTTCTTTGTATTAATGCAACTTCGTCAGAGGCTGAGGTTGTTTTGTAACTTCCCATATTTATGTCAAAAGAGTCCTGCTGGTATTAGTTAAGTGGTAATCGGCATCCTGATGTATCATGGTACTTTTAAAGCTACAACACTAAACTATATGGGATGATGCACAAAACAACCTATAGCGTATTTACATAACATGGATACATATCGAAACATTTCAAAAGTAGTACAATATTTTATACAAAAAAAATTCATAAAAACTTGTCAATTAATTGGACTGGTGTGGATATGAAAAACTCATTTATTAATAGATAACTCAAACTCTAGAATACAAACCAATTGAGGTGATTAACACAATGATTAGTGCTCTGAAAAATAGATGGTAATTAGTTAAGGGATAAAGCTGGATAGCTAAAGGATAGATACTCTAGATGTAATTTCCAAAATAAGAGACTGCTGATCTAATGTGAACCATATTAATCCATCTGTACACCGCGTGCAGAGCCAGGACACAACCAAAAGATATTGTTGACAGCTTAGTAGATCCAACCTGTATCAAGAATAGAGAGGGCTAGCGGAATAAGGAGAAGATAAATATGGGAAGTTCCAAAACAAACCTCAGCCTCTGATGAAGTTGCATAAATGCAAAGAAACGCGTAAGGTTCAGTTTGTCTCCGACTTGTGCTGAAGCGGTCCCACATTGCGAACCAGGCTCCCCCTGAAGACTACAACGAAGGGGGAATCCCATGCTTGTGCCACGTATTGCAGGGGGACAAAGTTTGGAGTGCGGCATCTCCACTTCCAGTTTGCGGAAGGCGTCCTACACCACGGAGGATGCACGAGGAAGGTAGTGTGGACACAAGGAGCTGAGACAGAGATTGAGAATTGAACTCATACATGCACTTTATTATTCTATGTTTGTGAGTGTAACCATTGCGGATTTTAACCTCTTATTAAAACTTTAAGCAATATTTCTCTAGGAGAGTGCGTCTTCTCTTTCCTTTTCCCTTTTCCTAGATTCACATTGGGAGTAGTTTTTCCCCGTGGAGAAGGCAGCATGCAACTCCTAAGGATCAATTATGGGTTTTATTACTATTGCTTGGACTTTCATGTTATTCAATAATTTTATGATGTCAATATCTTCCAGCTATTAAGTTGTTTGTTTTTTTGTTTGACTAAGGTTATTATTTAAGTTATCATTAGTTTACGTTAAACAGTTACATTTGAGTAGTTATTTGAGTCGACTTGAACAGTATATCATTAGCACTGCCCTTTATTTTTGTTATATAATATAAACAAATATGAATACACTAATAACATAAATTCCTATATAGGTATTATATTAATCCTATAAATATGTTCCCACATACCAATATTATTAAATCTGCTCTGTTAAGTTAAATAACGATTTTATCATATAAGCTAAATAGAGTTCTAATTAACTATCATTATATTTATTCATTAAATTCATCTTGCCTCCATAAGTCAAGCGGGTGCGGGCGTGCGCATCCGGAAGGTGCGGGTGTCGCCAGAGTCAGCGGCCGACCGCCTGCTCAACAGGAGGGTGGGGGCAGTGTGCAGGGAGCACACCGGAGGCTCCACAGTGGCCCGAGTGCTCAGTGCTCAGGGCGCTGCAATTTTGTAAGTTGCGCATGCGCAATGGATGCGATTAGCGCGGTGGCCATTACTAAGTCCCGCATGAGCAGGGAAAGGCTCAGAGTGGGAACTACAGGTCCCATGAGCCTCAGGGGTGGTCATCTGTTGCTCAGCAGCCAATAGGGCTCTAGAATTCCCCCGACTGACAAGATATAATCATCGGACCCAGACCATGTTAGTCAGTGGGTGCCAGGAGAGGCTAGGGGAAGGAGGTGCAGGTGCAGAGGGCAAGTAGCCTCTGCACTAGGCCAGTAATTATCCCTAGGCCCCAGTTAGGCCCTGAGACATATGTTGAGCTTGTGGCTGCTTTAGGGACAGGCCCTGGGATAGGGAATCTGTCCCATTAGGACTGCAGTGAGAGTGAGGGAGACAGTGGACGTTGCATACCCTGAAGAGAGGTCTGGGACTAGCCCCCCCTCAATCCAGAGAGACTGCCCCAAGGTGGGATCACCTCAGAGGACAGCCTTCCACGTGGAGATCATGATGCTGGAGAAAGCGTGTTGGATCGCGGATCCATACTGATCGCTGTTGGAGTGACCGGGTGCTGGAGCGCCCGGCAGATACACTTTACAACAAGTGCACCAACTGTAACATTCTCACACTAGTGGGCCGCGCGGTCACCACACACTTAGGGTTTGAGTGTGGGACATTGGGAAACCTTGAAGGATTGGGAGTCTCATTGGACACGGCGTGGGGTACACGGTGGTGGGAGTCAGCCCTGAGAGGTGTGTGGGTAGTTGTACTCTTAGTGCGCAAGGGTATGCTATATCTTTATGCATATTAGAGTGATAAAATTCATGTGCTTAAGTAAAGGTCGTTATATTTTATGGTGTGTGTATTCATTGGTTGGGTCCTGTGAGAGGCTTCTCCCACTTCGTTGGGATCCCTCCCAGGTGGAGGCGCTGCACTTAGTTATAAATATATATTGCTCCAGGCTCCCCGTGGCGGAGGCTCAAGACCTGCAAGCCTACAGGTTTAAGAGCAGCATCAGTAGCTTCTGTGTTCAGGGGGAAACAGGGCTACACATGGATTATTGATAGGTCCTAAAATGGGAAAATCCTTCATAATTGATCTAAAAATATTTAATACAATTTCCCTGATACGTATTTATACCATACCCATACCATAACTAAAGTGACATATACACGTATTGTCGATGTATTTTTATAAATTTTTATTATAAAATCTTTCACCAGGAAATATGCATTGAGAGTTGCCTCTCGTTTTCAAGTTTGTCTGGGCACAGAATTATGATGACAATACATGGTTACATTAAATGAACAGAGGTTATACAATATACAGTATTTACAGACGTTTCATGGACAGTTACAGACAATATATGTTATGTGCGTATGTAATAGTTAGGCCAGATTAAAATGTGAGACAGCTGAAGTCTTGAAAGATGTAGCAGACGTTATTGCACCGTTAATGCAATGTGTTGTGTTAACGCTGGCACTTTATATAATAGCAAAGAATCATACACATCCCGATGGGTATATGCAACAATGATAGCAATGATAACTAAAACGTGTGAATGGTAAAGGGAGGGGAGGGAGAAACAAGGGGAAAGGTGGGGGAAGGAAAGACCAAGGAAAAAGATAATGCCGGGGTAAAGAAGGGTGATGCAGGGGAATAGGGAGGGCGACGTTTCGGGCAGTGAGCCCCTTCTTCAAGCCCGATCCCAAAGGTTAGAATGACCGATAGTACTTCCCTTGTACCCTGTTGCAAAAACTCCCTAAAAACAGTGAACAAACTAAAGATGCAGTGTTGCAGAGAACACACCCTATAAATGTAAGCAATGCCAAGCCAAATGGGAAATAAAGCTCTGAAGTCTGTAGCGTTGGAGCAAAGTCACCAGAGGGATACCACCTGATGTCCCTCTATCTGTCCCGCATATGGAGGTGGTAGGGGTGCGGGACTGATACAGAGGAACGTCAGGGACTGATTTCCCACAACAGTGGTATCCTGTCACGGGAGACCCGGCAATCCACACCTTTTATACCAGGATCATTTCACTGAGCAAAACGCGTAATGAAATAAATTGTAATTTATTCACTTAACATAGGCAAACACACAATGTTTCACAAAATACAGGAAAAAGCACACTTACTTGGGACTGGGATAACCACCTAACTTTCCTAGGTGCAGGGAATCTTTATTTAAGGATTTCCCCCTGATCACAGTTGCAAAAACAGGACAGAAAATATCCAGGCAGCTTTCTGCTGAAGCCCCTTTTCTTCCTGGCTGCAGACGGAAAACCCTTAGAATCCTGAGAAACTAAAAACGTGAGTGAATCTTGGAGAACCTTAGAACAACTGCCAAATCTGAGGTGTGCAAGGGTTTATAATACCTCTCACTTTCATTCCTAAATTATTATTGCCCAATCAAGAAGCCTGAGAAATTACCCTAGCAACCAATCTGAGACAACTAAACTGGGTTTCTTAAACACCTGAGTGTCCTCAGGGGCAGGTGAAATATTCCTCTCGGCCTCTGCTCCCCCCTATGTACCCCCACGGTGATTGACTGTCTGGGGTAGGCCACATGGACGCTTTGATCTGAGGATGTGGGTGCTTCACTTAGCCCCGACATCAGGCGCGTCTACCTCGAAGGTGAATGGTAGTTTGGGATCTGGATGTATAAGGATAGCAGCAGACACAAAGGCATTTTTCAGGTGATCGAAAGCTTGAATGGTGGCTGGCGGCCAAGAAGCAGAATCCGCACCTTTCTTGGTCAAGGCTGTGATGGGGGCTACCGTAGAGGAGACATTCCGAATAAACCTGCGATAATTCGCGAAGCCCAAAAAACGTTGTACTGCCTTGAGAGTCGTTGGACGAGGCCAGTCCAGACCTGCGTTGACTTTAGCTGGATCCATGGTGAACCCGGAGTGAGAGATGACATATCCCAAGAATGCCATGGAAGTTTGATGGAACTGGCATTTCTCCAATTTGGCGAACAGATGATTTTCGCGAAGGCGTAATAGTACCTATTTGACATGGCCGATATGTTCTTGAACAGATTTGTCAAAATCATTATGTCGTCCAAGTAGGCAATAAGAAACTGGTTAGAAGGTCCCAGAAGATCTCGTTGACGAAGTCTTTGAAGACGGCAGGAGCATTGCAGAGGCCAAAGGGCATGACAAGGTATTCATAATGACCATCTTGTGTGTTGAAGGCTGTTTTCCATTCGCACCCTGGCTAATTCTCACCAAATTGTAGGCACCACGCAAATCCAACTTGGAGAAGATGGTTGCCCCTTGAAGGCGGTCGAAAAGTTCTGAGATCAAAGGCAATGGGTAACGATTCTTGAGGGTAATCTTGTGAAGACCTCTATAATCTATGCAGGGGCGAAGAGATCCATCCTTTTTTTTTTTTTACGAAAACAATCCTGCTCCGGCTGGGGAAAAAGATTTCCGGATGAACCCCCTTTTAAGATTTTCTTGAATGTAGTCATTCATGGCTTTAGTCTCCGGGAGTGAGAGTGGATAAGACCTACCCCTAGGAAGAACTGAACCGGGTAAAAGGTCAATAGGGCAATCGAAGGGACGATGCGGCGGTAGGTCCTCTGATCGTGCTTTGTCAAAGACATCACGGAATTTGGTATATACCTCGGGTAAGAAGCTCATCTCTTCTGTGGGGGTGACCAACCCACATATCTTTTGGACGGGAACCGCGCAGGCTTATGCACAAGGGGTACTCCACTGAACAAGTTCTTTATTGGTCCAGTCGATGCGGGGATTATGGCGTTGAAGCCATGGAAGGCCCAGGATCACTTCAATGGCAGGAGTGTGAATCACGTCCAGATGGATCTCCTCCTTATGATCCTCATGCGTTTGTAAGTAGAAAAGGATAGTCTGCAGGGAAATGAAGGCTGGTTGTAATGGTCGACCATCGATGGCTACTAAACCTACCGGAACTCTTTTGCGGTTAAGCGGGCTGTTGTTCCTCTCCGCGAAGCTTTGGTCGATAAAGTTGCCTCCAGACCCTGAATCCACAAATGCCAACATGGTGGAACGAAAACTCTCCCCAGTAAGTGAAACTGGGATCAATATCCTGGTCGGCAAGATCTTCTTGGTGATGGGGGCGATGGAGTGTTCCTAATGAGAATCCCCTAGACCTCATTGGGAGTTGGCTTTTCCCGACTTGTGAGGACAAAGGAGCACTTGATGTCCGGATTGCTGCAGTATAGACAGAGTTCGGTGTTGCGTCGGCGTTGCTTCTCAGTGGGAGACAACTTATTACCACCCAGTTGCATGGGTTTAGAAGAATCAGAGTGAGACGATTCCGGTGTAACGAAGTGGAGAGAAGGTGATATGGGAGCAATTTGACGATAATGGGATTGTTCGGACCTCCTTTCTTGCAACCGTTGGTCTACGCGGATACAGACAGCGATAAGTTCCTCAAGATCCGTCGGGCGCTCTTATGCGGCGAGTTCGTCTTTTAGTGACTTCGAAAGGCCCTGCCAGAAAGCAGATGGCAACGCCTCATTATTCCACCCGGTCTCCACAGCAATGATATGAAATTCAAGAGCGTATCTGGTGACCGGCAAGTTTCCCTATGAGATGTGAAAAATAGAAGAGGCAGCAGTTACCTTGCGACCAGGTGTGTCAAAGACTCTGCAGAATTCCCTGGCGAATAGCCCGATGTCCTGCGTTAGATCAGATCTTTGTTTCCAGATGGGGGAAGCCTAAGCCAGGGTGTCATCAGTGAGATGATGTATGCCACCTCGGAGCTTTGGAAAGGAAATCGAGAAGGCATGATCTTGAACTGGATGAAGCATTGGTTCAAGAACCCTCTGCATTCATGAGGATTCCCAGCACAGCGGTTGGGAGTCGGGAGTCAGGGTTCAGATGTAGTAGTCGTAGGCATAGTGGCAGAAAGACCCAACGGAGTGGAGCTAGGAGAGGCATGCTCCTGGAAAGTGAGAGAAAGAAGGTTGTGTTTTAACAGGTCCATACATCGGTCGTTCTGCTCTAGATATTTCTCTAATTTAGAGAACATGTTGGTGTGCGAGATCAAGACACACCCCACCTCAGCGGGGTCCATGTTTGTGGGGCTGAGCATACTGTCATGATGTGCTCACCACAAACAAGGCGTGACTGCGGGTCTGAGGTGGGGATGGATATAGACGTCACCCACAGTCGCGTGGGCGCGTCTGGAGTGTAGGTTGGTCGAAGTAGCCAGGTTAGGGTTTGAGAGGTATGGATAGTCAGTATACTTGCCAAGGTCTGGGTTGGAGAGGTACGGATCGTTGCAGGTACTATTAGCCGTGGTCAGGGTTGGAAAGGTGAGAATAGTCGATGTCTGGGTGCTGAGGTCGGGGTTGGAGACTAGCGGATGGTCTGGTAGCCGGGGTCAGGAGTTCGGAAGAGCGGAGTCCAAAAGCGAAGCCAGATCAGTAACAGATAGCGAGGAACAATGGAACGAGACAAGACTGAAGACAGATGAGAGGTAAACACAACGTAACAAGGATTATGCTCAGTCGATGAGCCAGTGGGCCAGCTGAGCATTAGAGAGAGTGAGGAACCAATGGGAATACCGCAGAGCGGAAGCTGGGTCAGTGCAGGCTGTGATTGGAGGCAGTGATGCAGGAAAAAGGTGTGGGTAGTGTAGTTTAAGCAATCTGATGACACGGAGGCCGGGTGCGTTGAGCGTGTGGGGCGCTGATGTCCCAGCGCTGACGCAACCTGGAGGCGGGACTACGGTGCTCGGTATTTCTCTCCGCGTGTGATGCCCGTAGTTCAGCGGGTGAAGGAAGAAGAGGTGGATGGTGTGCTGCAGGGATCGGAGTATCCGGCCAGGGGTTGCGGTAAGATGGGAGCGCGCCGAGGGCGGCTTGACTCCCGAATCCTTATATTGGGTTAGAGGGGGACCTGACTACCGAACAGCCAGTCATTTACGTGGGTTGCACTGACATTTGGCGCCGAAAGGATGCAACTTGGGGTTGCAAAGGTTTGCATTTTGCAGCAACAAACCATGCGGTCCTGATTCCAGGCGGAAACGCAATTTTAGATGCTGAAAACTGGCAACCACGCGGTGGCTGCCATCTTAGAACAGTCCACACTATAACTCTGATGGTAAAGTCCATAGCATAGTTCAATCATACATTGCTCTTTGTGATACAGAGATGGGGTACACACTTCCAGGATACATTTCCTACTGGAAACCCTCAGGACACGATCATAGAAGTAATAGGAAAGTGGGGGTCACGCTTCCGGAGAGCACCTCTACCCGGTGCCCCTCCCCCACTGTACAGTACATTGTGCTAGTTGAGTGAATGGGTGCCCAGAGTCATGTTTCTTACAATTCCCTGACCCCAACCTTTCAACAGGGTAGAACATGCTCGAAGGTTCCACTCTCTCTGGAGTTGCCTCAGGGAGAAAGTCCTTCTTTTAATTGAATGGGTGCCCAAGGGTCCCTGGGGTAGCATCAGGAGCCCTGGCCCCTCTCTGTACCATTTCCCTTGCTGCATCCTGCTGTTACTGCTGCTTGATGTTACTGCTGCTGCTGAATCCCTGAAAGCCTGTCCTGATCTCAGCAGCGCCTCCAATTGTAGCACATGTACCCCCGCCCTCTAGGAGATACTTGTTGCGGCTACAGGTGTTTGTGGTGCGCATACCTGTGAGGGTCAGGAAAGCGGAGTCGTCTGCGATGGTGAGGAGACCAGGAAAGGCTTTTGGTGTCATCTTGGGTGCGTTCTCTGATGTTCAGCGCCTCCAGCTTCATTAGGCTCTAGGGGGTCCTAGAGGCAGTCCCATCTGAAGCACATCTCCTACATGCAGGCCTGCTGACTCAAATCCAGGCAGATGTAAAAATTAACAAGGGATTTTTTATTGATCATTCACTGTAGATCTTTCACAGCGGTGCATAGGTCTCAGAGGATTCCAGACCTCTGGATGGTGCTTGCTCTTTGAGTCTGGAGCAGGGGTCTCCAAACTCAGTCCTCAAGAGCCGCACACAGGCCAGCTCTTATGGATATCCCTGTTTCAGCACAGGTGGCTCAATCAGTGGCCCAGTCAAGCACTTAGTCACTGATTGAGACACCTGTGCTGAACAGGAATATCCATAAAAGCTGACCTGTGTGCGGCTTTTGAGGACTGAGTTTGGAGACCCTGGTCTGGAGCATTCAGATCTTGTATGGCCAGTCAGCCATGAGGGCTGACTGGCCTCTCTCACTCCAAGCTGGGAGGAAAGGCTCTCTCACTCCCACTCCTTAGGAAGGAGGGGAACAGACTGACTAAATGTGGCAACAGAAGAAAAAAGTGGTAGTGCGCAGCTAATAACTAGTGGACAACAAATATCAAGTGAACAGTGCACCGTGATTAAACAAACAATATTGTGGACCTTAAATGTGGATCTTGCACTAATCGTCGGTCTGCAGCCTTTCTTGGGGGTGGCTCGACACCCCAGGAACTAGACAAAAAATAAAAGAACAAGGCGCACAACGCACATAGTGTAGTAGAGTTAAAAATGTGACTTTATGGTTAAAAGTAAATATATCTGCGTACATCAAGTAAGAATAAACAAGCAGTTGGTATATTGGTTTACCACACCAGGAGATGACACTGTGCGACGCCCTTGGATGGATCTCGGCATGCAATGGGTCAGGAGACGTCTCATCTGTCCCTTACAGCGTCCTCCGTTTAGGGGTAGTGTGGATATGTCCCTTGTAGAGAAAGCCCCACAGCACACAGCTCACAGGATGGTAAAAGAGCCGCAGGAATCAGCGTCTGTGGATCACTGCACCGTTTGCCGCCACTCCTCGTTGTGCGCTCGGCGATGACGTCACGAGTCGTCTATGCTCTTCTCCCCCCATCTTGTGTGATTCTGGACACTGTTCATAAGCCGCCTGCCTAGTATCCCTCCCCGCTGCCAAGTACCATTGGACTGACACGCACGCTGTGCGTTCCACGAGAAGCATCGCGGAAGTTGCGGAGCGACTCGTGATGTCATCGCCGAGCGCACAACGAGGAGTGGCGGCAAACGGTGCAGTGATCCACAGACGCTGATTCCTGTGGCTCTTTTACCATCCTGTGAGCTGTGTGGTGTGGGGCTTTCTCTACAAGGGACATATCCACACTACCCCTAAACGGAGGACGCTGTAAGGGACAGATGAGACGTCTCCTGACCCATTGCATGCCGAGATCCATCCAAGGGCGTCGCACAGTGTCATCTCCTGGTGTGGTAAACCAATATACCAACTGCTTGTTTATTCTTACTTGATGTACGCAGATATATTTACTTTTAACCATAAAGTCACATTTTTAACTCTACTACACTATGTGCGTTGTGCGCCTTGTTCTTTTGTTTTTAGACTAAATGTGGCACTGCCTCTGTGAAGAACCAGAAGGGGAGGGATCAAGGTCTGGGGGGGGTCAAAAGCCCACATGATGGCCTGTCACAGTCTAGACTGCTTAGGGCTTATATGACAGGGGGGAAAGAGAGGCATAATAGACTAACCATACATACATTATTCCTTTCTCTCATTCTAGTAGACTTTCTCCTACTATATTATAAGTTCCTTTAATTTAATACATGATATTTAATTTATTAACAATTCCCCTATTTCATCCTTTTCCCATTTGACGTTGCACATTTTTTTTGCCAAATATAACTAATATTCATCCTATTTCTACATTATATTCTACTTTCATTCTGTTTTATCAACTAGTCTATGCCTGATATTCGTTCAGTTTCACATATTACTTCAGACCTGTCAACTCACATTGTGTGAGTCCCGGATTCGACCCCCTTCTCATGGTCTCCCATCGAGTGTTCAACTCACATGGGGGGCATGTGGGGGGTTACTGTGTCTGGGTTTTTTTCTGTAGAGTTCATGTTCGTCACCACGCTGGGAAGGCGGAGCGTCATATGTCCTTATTCTCACTATAACACTGAAAACATGTTCCAGTTTGGCAGGTCTGTATGCTCATTCTTTTTCACACTCCCAATCATTCTGACCAACATCTGAAAGCTTGTACGGTGAATTTAGTAGGGAAATGTGGAGGATCTCTTCATTATTCAGTGACTTGATAGGTATATGGGATTTTTTTCCGCAATAGAATAAAAAAATAAAAAATAAATAAATAAAAAAAGATATGCTTTAGCAAGTTAATTATGAGGGACTCTCCCACATCAATGGGTAGAGTTGATGACAGGCTCTCCAACCCAGTCTATTTACTTTATTGTCCAGTTATACATTTTTAAATTTTCTTCATCTTAATTTTATTCCACTTCCTACACTATGTTTTAATGCAATTACTTTTAATTTTTTTTATTTTTTTTAGAATAATGTCCCCCCTTTCGTCCTATGCTCACCCAATGGCCAAATACTTTTGTATTAATTCGGTCAATTTCACCACTCGATATTCGGATTTTTAAAATGTATTTGTTTTAACATATCTTATGTTCGCTCTGTTTTGACCAAATATTGATTTCCTGTCGTGTTCATCCTTTGTACAATATCCTTTGCTCCCCAGAGCAGCGCTCCACTCTCCCACAGCACAGCACGCCCCCATTCTGCGCGGTTGGTTGGCAACGCTCTTACCAACCATCGCCGTGTTAGCGTGTGCACGCAGACGTATGACGTGCTCCTGACGTCTGCAGCTGGAACCCAAACCCCGCGTCAGCTGCTCGCAGCCTCCTCCCCTGTGGTGTTGGTGTCCGGGGCCCCGCGGATGATGTCGCCGCCGCGGCTCAGTGCCGGACCCTGAGCTGTCTCCGGGGAGGGAGCGCAGGATAGGGGGCTCTGGACATCTTCTAGGCCGCGGCTGTCACCGGCCTGCCCTCCCTGCTCCGGTGTAACCCCCTCCCGTCCCCCTGCACCGGAGGAGCCCCGGGTAATGGTGACACTTTTATGTTATTAAACCTTCCCTCTGTATCCTGTTACTCACTCCGTCATATGCACTTGCATAACGGACCTGCCACTTGCTGCTTTCCCCCTGGTAAAAGTTACCCACTGGTGCCAGTGTCTGTGTGTCTGAATGGGAGGTGAAGAGTTAACCCCTTTGCTGTCAGGAGGGCCGGCAACGCTTTGCCAAGAAAATGGGGGTATGGACTGCGGCAGCGAAGGGGTTAATGCGATTATGGACTGCGGCAGCGAAAGGGTGAATGGGTACCTGGCCTGCGGCAGCAAATGGGTTAGTGGGATTATGGACTGTGCCAGTGAAGGGGTTAATGCGATTATGGACTGCGGCAGCAAAGGGGTTAATGGTATGGACTGCACCAGTGAAGGAGTTAATGGGATTGTGGACTGCGCCAGTGAAGGGGTTAATGGGATTATTGACTTTGCCAGTGAAGGGGTTAATGCGATTATGGACTGGGGCACCACAGGGGTTAATGGTATGGACTGCACCAGTGAAAGGGTTAATGGGATTGTGGACTGCGCCAGTGAAGGGGTTAATGGGATTATGGACTTTGCCAGTGAAGGGGTTAATGTGATTATGGACTGGGGCACCACAGGGGTTAATGGTATGGACTGCACCAGTGAAAGGGTTAATGGGATTGTGGACTGCGCCAGTGAAGGGGTTAATGGGTGTCTTGTCTGCGGCAGTGAAGAGGTTAATTTCATCTGCCTCATTTCCTCCTTTGGCAAAGAAATTGATGGTTAACTGTAAGATGCTTTATTTCTGATTGTTTCCTCCTCATCCCAGTAAAGGGGTAAATTACAGTATATCGCCTGACTCTCAATGGGACTCCCTGATATTTAGCTTTGTCTGCTTCTCACCAGATAAATGTACCCACATCCTAATGCCAGTGGAAGATTAAGATCATTTGTTGGTTTCCCAGAATTGGTTGGGCCTCTGATGGCAGATTTCACTTGCTAGCTGCAATGCTGAGTCTGTCTTGGTTGAAATGTCGATTTTTAACAAAAATATGTTGTTGTTTTTTATGTTTACCTTTGCTGTCAGGTAGGCCTGCAAAGCAAGTTAATGATGCTGGCTCCTCTGGCATTTATGGGGATAAATAAGAAGGCAGGGTTCTATGGACCTATGTGGTATATTTATTACATAATAGAGGAGTATTGAGTATACATGGAGTCATTTTTTCATTTAGATTAATATTTTTTTTTTTTAAAGCTCATTTTCTGATAGGGCTACTGTACAACACCTTGCTCACTAGTGTATCTGGCATGTCTGGCGGTACAGAAGTGAAAATAAAAACGAATTGAAGTGCAGATAATAAAGGGAAACGATTGTGAAGGGCTGCTTTAAACCCACCCCATTACAGTCAATGGTCTAATACAGTATACTGAGGAAAACTATGCAGTCAGGAAATAAGTATTCAACATTTTATCAATTAGAACTTTGCTATATGTGTATTTTGTAAGCTCTTTAAATGTTACCTAATATTACATTGTGAGATGAAGCTGTCTGCTATATGATTTGTAATTTAAAGCCGACATTAAAAAAGTTATGAGGGGTAAAAACAAGTGACAAACCCTCCATTGTGCAGTGTATAGTAAATAAAAATACAGCTTTGTGGTGCATTTGCAAGTCTCCGACAAATTTTAAAGCAGCAATGTAGGCTTATCACCATTTAAAAAAACAAAAAAACAATTTGGTCATTTACTTTACGAGACATTTTCTTGCCCTTTCTAACGCTGTTTTTACTTTTACAATCTGATGCTCCATTAAGGAGATGTGTTTCAAATATTAATTGTCCGGGAGGTTAAAATGGCGTGCTCCCCGGTGTGGTTACAATGGTAACCTGAGAAGCTAGAGGTGACTTATAACACCAACATACTTATTTAGTTATTTTAAAGAGTAGGACATAGAATTTTGCCCCCTAACATGTATACGAGTTCAACTCCTACAGTATATGCTTCTGGAGGAGGTGGAGTGCTGCTTTAAACACAAGGGTGAAGGGATACAAGTTGAAGACTAGACCGTGGCAGAACTGTCAAAATCAGTTTCCTCAACGTTCCTTTCAAAATCCGTTCCGTTGGGAAAAATCCAGCTGCGGATTGAGTATTAAACAATCCGAATCAGCATTTGAATTCCATATTGAATCCGAAATCCGCACCGTAGATTGTAAAAAATCTTCCCTCTCCCCCTTCCCCTCAGATTTAATCTGAGTGCAGATTAATAACAATCCGATTATGAATCCGCCACGTGGATATACCAAAAAAATGGGCGGGTTGACCTTTTTGGATACTGATCCACGGACCAAAGGAACCAGACAATCTGAGACGGATCCAAATCCGCCCTAAAATGTTGCCATCTCTACTGGAGACCCCAATATTGAAATTGCATGTTTTTAGCAGGGGGAGAGCAGTCTGAGTTAAAAATATATATATAGTGATTTCTCTAGCTGAATGGACGTGTATGTACACGAAAAGCATAATGTGTGGGAGCCTGCTATGAGTTAAATATAGAATGATTTTCTGATGAATTAATAAAAATATTAACCAAAATATAAAAATGTGTTCCAGCACTCACTGACTGATAGAATACTATAAAACGTGGGAATATGCCAATAAATGAACAAGTTTTAATAATAGAAGCACAAGATATATAAATTGGAACATAGCAAGTGAAAATCACACAAGTACAAAAATGACCCTATAACTGCATACAATGTGGGGGAGCTATACAGGGGAAGGGAAAACCACAATGGGGAAGAGGGGGGCGGGATAAAGGGGGGCAACATTTCGGGTTTTAAACCCGTTCCTCAGGCCCATTTCCTCAGGTCTAATAGGAACAAAGGTACTTCCCTTACCCTGCGGCCCCAATAGACTGAGTCAACCCAAAAAAAGATGGTAATAATATAAATGCACTAATGTCCAATGCAAATAAATGAAGTCCTGATGCAACAAAAATAATATGTATCCAACCTTCAAAGTCCTCAAAATGTGAAACGTCCGCTCTCACTCTCTCTCTCTCTGCTTCAACCCCAGGGTGAAGCAGCGAGAGAGTGAGAGAGCTGACATTTCATATTTTGAGGACTTTGACGGTTGGATACATATTTCTTTTGTTGCATCAGGACTTCATTTATTTGCATTGGACATTAGTGCATTTATATTACTATCTTTTTTGGGGTTGACCCAGTCTATTGGGGGCGCAGGGTAAGGGAAGTACCTATTGGGCCTGAGGAAGGGGTCCTAACCCCGAAATGTTGCCCCCCTATATCCCTCTCCCAAACCCCTTCCTCCCCCCCGCCCCCCACTTCCCCGTTGTTGTTTTCCCTGTCTTTTTCCCTTCCCCTGTATCGTTCCCCCACATTGTATGAATTTATAGGGTAATGTTTGTACTTGTGTGATTTTCACTTGCATTCTTCCAATTTATATATCTTGTGCTTCTATTATTAAAACGTTTTCATTTTTTGGCATACTCCCACATTTTATAGTATTCTATCAGTCAGTGAGTGCTGGAACGCATTTTTATGTTTTTGTAATTATTTTGGAGGAATTTGGATCCTCTTTGTTCCTTTTGCACCCTGCAGTTGGTTCATTGTAATTTTGAGTGCTGTGTATCCCTTTTGTTACTAATACAAATATTGTTTGAGTGAAAGCCTGTACTGGATAAATGTTTGTAATACTGTATGGGTACTTACACTGTTTTAAGGGGAACATGTCTTATGTTCTGTGGTATAATGGGAGCTGCAATGCTCAAAAAGTAGGGCAATTCAGCATCAAAGTCAAGATCTCACTTAATTAAAAGTGCTATCTGCTTTAGTCACACATCTTAGTCACACATTCAACTGACTCACGTAGGCGTGCAAAGCAAACCCTTTAATATTTTTGCAGTTTGTTTCAGAATGTAATAATAAATATAGATACTGTATTTGACAACACAAGTGTTTGAATGCTTTTCACATTTGGCCCTCAAAGCCTAACACTAAGGCCACGATTTCAGTGGCCGCGCTCGCACGAGCCCGTGACGTCACGCGCAAAACATGAACTAGGCTGGAGGTGACAGGGAGGCGTGGCTGTGATGTTACGTGAGCGGTTAGCCCTCATTGGCTGAACCGCTCACGTGACTTGGCTGTCGCGCTGCCAGAACAAATGCAACTGTATTTTCAAAACATGCTCTACATTCATGTGTTCCGGCGTCGTGCAGCGACACACACATGCCGCCACTATAGTCGTGGCATAAGAAGCACTATAGCAAATATGGAATACATAATACTTACATCAATAGCTAGCTAGTGTAGTGAAGGAGGAATAGATGCCTTAACAACTGTCATTCCTTTATTGCAATTATCAGACCAGGGATATAACACTGTTTTTTAAACAGTGACAAACATTGTAAATGACATTAGCGGTCCCTAAATTTCACCATTTTGCGTCAATATTTCTCCAAAATAGATTGCAGGAAGGTTTGACGGTGAATCATTTGATCGGCTGAAGGTGAAAAATATAATCTTGGATAGCTAGGAAATGATCTCCAGAAGGAGTGGCTCAGTGAGTCAAGACACTGACTGTAAAAAAACCAGTTTGAATTAGGGGAACCTTATTCAATTCCCGGTGTTGGATCCTTGTGACTTTGGTTAAGTCACTTTATCTCCCTGTGCTTCAGACGCTAAAATCATATATTGTAAGCTCACCTGAGCAGGGACTGTCTGAAAAATAACTACGTGCGGAGTACCGCACGCTATACTGTAATTGTGAAGCGCTTTGAGCCCCATTGGGAGAAAAGCATTGTATGAAATAACTTAATAATAAACTATTAATATAGCTGCAATAAGAGCATTGACGAACTGTATGTGATATAAAAGTGAACATTGTGATAATGATCCAATCCTTGTTTTGTATTTCAATCTGCGAATCTGTTTGTGACTAAAGCATATGAAGAAATACAGACCTGTTGACCCACAGTGCATTGGCAGGTGTGGCCTGTAGCATTTAGGTAAATGTCTGTGATCTGCTGCTCATTTTAGTATATTGCGTGTCTAGCTTTCATAAAGTTATACGCGTTATAGCTTCCCTATTTCGTCCTATTCTAAATGAACTAATTTCCTGCCACAGTGGTCTGCACTGCGTTACAGAACAAGCTGTTCAGACCGTTAAAGGTTTACTCGCCTGTTTTTTGTGTATGGTTGTTTTGTTTTTCTCTGGATAGGAATAACTTGTTCGAGAAATACACTGAACACATAAAGGTAATAAGTATGGGCCTTAGGACGCTACCGTAAAAACCCACATACTATTTATGTTACGGAGACGTACTGTTTAAAGACTGCCTAACAAGCAGAAGTCCCTTGTGACAGTTTAATTGCTTGGCGTGGATGATATTTACATGCCTGTATTATCTGGCTTTATAAATAGATTGTTTCTCTGGATGTATTGTCATGGTAAAAACACTGCTGGCTGGCTGTGTTATCACAGTGTTCTTTATGAAAGCATGCTGCAAAGTTGTAAGGACCAAGGGTGAGTGAGAGGGGGAAGCGTGAGATTCCCCCAAGTATTTTTTATCTTTCTCTAATTGTAATTAAAGTTTATCATATGTTACTGCACACACAGGTATATATAAGCATTATGTGTTTGTGGGGGTGTATCCATGTATGTGTTGCGACTCAAAATATTTTGGTTAAAGAAGTGTAGCGCAGTTTCCCCCACCCTATGGGAGATATGGCGTCGTGTGTGGTGCGTTACCTGTGGCTCACAGGAGGCCTGAACCTCCGTTGCTGGGATCCTGGGGTGTACCTGATCCATCTGGTGACAGTGCTTCCACCTGTGCGGGATCCTAACAGTCAGATAACCCTGTCACAGGACCCAATGCAAGAATACACACACTGGTATAGATAACAGTTTACTGCATGCAGAGAATAATAGGAATAACAATGTAACACCCACACCAACTAGGCCACGCATGGCCGTAACCCCACAGTACCCTCCAACAGTGTCCACACCCTGATGGGATATCCACCCAAAGTACTGAGGTGCCCCTGGGCCCCCAACCACCCTGGTGTCCACAAGAGACAACCCACCCAATGTGGTGCGAAAGCGCTGCCCAGAACTAAAGTGTTATTGTTTTTGTTGGTGCACTTGGTGATGTGATGATACCTGCCGTGTGCTCCAGCATCCGGTAGCACTGACTGAAGAGAAGTCACCGTTCGGTCCCACGCCGTCAGGGATAAGTCCACCTCCACGTGGGGTGGTATCCAGCTGGAGGGTCCCACCGTAACAGTCTCTGTATACGTTGGTGGTCTCGTCCCAGACCACAGGCTACAACTGATGTGCGGTGTCCTTCTGTTTCCCTGACACTATGAATGCTAATTGGGGCAGTGTCCCTGTCTAAGGGCCTGTCCCTGTGGCAGCAACAAACTTTACAGGGGAGTCGAGGCCTAGCTGGGGTCTATGGGGGTCTCTGGCCTAGTACAGGGGCCACAGACACCCTGCACACACACCCTTTCCTCTCCTTGTCCCAGCTCAGACTGGCGTGCTCCTCCGCGCGCCAAATGTATCAATCTTGTGGCAGGAGCAATGCTGCAGCCCTATTGGCTGTATTTCCCCATCTGATCTTCAGCCACATGGCCTTCTGGGGGCTGTAGTCACCACAGAGCGCCTTTCTGTAATGTCCGCACGATCTGATTTTCTGCGCATGCGCGGGGGTGTACCAATATGGCCGCCACAACTATATGGCCATTGTTCATGCCTGCGAATGTCAAGATGGCGGCTCCCGCTAGCCAGGTGTGCTGCGGACATCCGGCGACCCGCTGGCCCGGCGCAACCTCCCTGCTCCTGTCAGAGGTTCCCCCTCTTTGTGGAGGTAAGCGGGGGGCCCAGAGGGAGACCTGGTCACAGAAGTAAACAAAAAATTTACTTTTTTTCCTTGTAAGGTCACAGATCCCTGGATTAGGGCCATTGAATAAAGCAGTTTTGGGTTATGTGCAATAGTCCCTGCAAATCTTCTATGTCCGTTTTTCTCCAATGAAAAATAATCCTGGGCATTTCACAGTGAAATATTTTTGAGCGGCACAATAAGCATGAATTTCCGGGGGGATAAAATTGAAGGCATACTATACTCCTATCCTTTTAATAAATAAGTCAGTTTAATAATTTGTGTGTTTAACAGTTTTGTGTATTGAAATAATGCAAATCATTACAACTCAAAAATTGTCCCTTGCTTTTTAAAAAGTTTGGTGTGGTACATAAACATTTTTACAAATTTATGCTTGCTCCCTTTTTTTTTTTTTGCTTTTTGTTTAGATAGGTAGTTTTCACTATTGAGAGACTTGCAGATGTCAAACACTAGCATACTGTAGTTATACTTGCTAGCTTTGATTTTAATTAGCAGGAAAATGTACGTAACGGAATGTTGTTTAGCCAGTGAGTGCTAAGGCCCCGCGCGTGTTCGTCTCGGATTCCTGGCGGTCAATGGTAGTGTTCAGTATTGAAACGACCATTGGCTGCAAAGTGCGGCGTCGACGCTGCTGCAGTCGGGGGAGTCTTTTCAATCTGTGATTCCTGGCTGCAGCAGCATGACATCAGTTTCAGCAGCCAATCAATGTCCAGACGTTTTCATTGATTGTCTGCTGAAATTGAGACTCAGCAGTGAAACCGGAGGGACTGGGATGGACGGAGGGAGAAAACATAAATAAAATACATTTTCCCCCTACTTCTGACCAGCCTAGTGTTTGCTGAGGGCTGCTGGCGCAACCCCCTCCCCCCCCCCCCCCCCGGGTCCTGCTGCACACGCCCCCCGCCGCGACCCGACTCCTGCAGCTTGAGCAGAGATCACTGGGCTGCAGGAGCGAGCGGCGGAGACGCGCATGGAAGCAGTGTGAGCTCGGCCCAAGTGTATTTTATAGCTACGTGAGGGTCACAATAAAAAAGCACATTTTGCTGTCTGAAGGAGGAGCCTAGAAAAAAAAATGTTTTAAAGAATTTAGCAAAATAATTGGATTTCTTAAAACAATGTTATTCTCCTAAAATCAGAATTTCTAATTTTTTGTGTTTATGATGAAGTTTTTAGTTGCGTTGAAATGCTGAAGAGCAGACTGTAGCTGTTCCGTACATACTGTACTTGCCCTGACCCTCTTCCTTTCAGAGGACCAAGCATGAGAAGGGGGAAGCATACTTCAGGAAGAAGCTATGGGAAGTACGACACACACTGTATAAACACAAATCATGTAATGGGCTACAGGCCATTCATTCCATGAGAAAGGGAGAACAAAGGTTTTAGACGTATGTAATCAAATTGCAACTATATATAGGCATTTGAGAATTGGCTACAGTATAAGTGGAACGTGTGTGTGTGTGTGTGTGTGTGTGTGTGTGTGTGTGTGTGTGTGTGTGTGTGTGTGTGTGTGTGTGTGTGTGTGTGTGTGTGTGTGTGTGTGTGTGTGTGTGTGTGTGTGTGTGTGTGTGTGTGTGTATACTTACTGTATTTAATCTCGCCAAGATTTAACAACTGAAACATGTCCCTGCCAAAGTTTCATTTTTATACTAATAGAAACACACTTGAATGCAGTGACTTCATTGCAATCTTTAGATAATACTTTGTGTTCACTTATGTGTATTTTTTTTTTAATAATAAAAATAACCCTATGCTAACATTGTACATAGTAGATGAGGTTGAAAAAAAGACGTATGTCCATCATGTTCAACCTATGTTAAATTTAGACAACAGATACTATGTCCTATATTTATATTTACTTATTGATCCAGAGGAAGACAAAAACCCCCAGAGATATCATCCAATGATATCTCATAAGGGGAAAAATAAATTCCTTCCTGACTCCAAGAATTGGCAATCTGATTAATCCCTGGATCAACATCCTTCCCATGTATACTTATTTGGTCTATCCCTGTATACCTTTCCTTTCTAAAATGATGTCCTACCTTTTTTTTTTAACAAATCTATAGTGTCTGCCATCACAGTCTCCATGGGTAATGAATTCCACATTTTAACTGCCCTTATTGTAAAGAAACCTTTCCTTTGTTGCTGGTGAAATCTCCTTTCCTCCAACCTAAAGGGATGCCCTCCGAGTCCTTTGTACTGCCCGTGGGATGAATGAATTGTAGTTCCATATTGTTTATTTAGGTGGGGTATAAATGTTTTGTTGTAATCCTGTTAATGTTTGCAAGTACAATTGCTTCTATATGTCATTTAAAATGCCCTAATGTAAGTGCAATGGGGGGATCTTTCAGTTTTTAAATGCTTTCCCCCTCCCTTTTTTTTTTTATTATACATTTACAGTAGCTGACTACCTTCTCTGGACATCTTCAATCATGGACACTTTTACAAGAAACCAGGGCTGCCAAATGAAGCCTAAAATATCAGTGAAAAAAGAAGTAAGCTTTTCCTTGTTTGTGTTTTACTTATGATCCATGTCCTTGTGGGACTATTTGTGACTGAGGACACGTATATGAAGCAGGTGCCAGTAACATCCATACTTACCAATGTTTGTGCTCAGATTGAGTCCTTGACATAAAATGAATGAATACAACTGTTCATAATTCTTTTAATCAGTAGGTCCTGTGTAGTAACAGCATGTGAGAATTGTTTCTTCTGTACGCACTCTTTTTTTTTAATAAATGCATCTATTTCACTATTGTATTAATGTCTGAAATATCTGATAAAATCCCAAGATATCTTCAAATCCAAAGTTTTCCGTAGCTTTCGTAATGCGTCACTTTCTTGCAATTCTCTTCATATTTCACATTTGTTTTTCTGTTATGACGGATAAGATGGAAAATGTTTGAGTCTCTATTAGTGGCGCAGTATGCAACGTTGTTAACCTGCCACTCCTGGGTTAGTTTGCTCGGCTCAAATAAACACTGCAAAATGTGGCTGTGTAACGGAAATGCAAACATTTCCTTTTCTCTCTCACTATCTGCAATATTTTGAGCAAATGTTTGCTTGACAGCTCTCCAAGCAGATTGTTTAAAAAAAAATAATAATAATAATTAAAAGAAAATGTCTTATCTTGGGAAAAGAAATAAGTTACAGCTGAAGCTAACAGTGGAATATCCAAGCGTCTTAGCAATACCAAGAGCAGCTTCTGATGTGTGTAGCTAAAATCAGTCCATCTCTTGCAAGGAACTAGCAAATGATCTACACAACCTCCGTCACAAAACATAAGTCTACTGAAAACCACCAGAGGAAGAGGAACCTGTGGCTATTATCTGGTCATTTAAAATTGTGGTGTTTTTAAAATCTTAAATGTAGTGAAAAGCTTCATACATATAAAAGCAAAGTCAATGTTACAAAAAAGTAATTATATTCAACTACATGCTAAAATCAGGCCAGTTGGACAGAAATAGAAGCTGAAACTCACACATTTGATAAAGAATTTAGGCCGGACCACAAGAAAGCTCTTGAATATCTTTCAGAAGGAATATGACGTGCACCAAGGTTTCTGAATCTCCCCTAATACTAATACAGGGAATCCAAAAATAGAATGAATTTCCAGCACACTCAAGAATGAGACCAAAGAAGGTACAGTATATAGAAAAAAAGTTATTTATGTATTGGAAAGTATCACAATGTGATCATCATGTTCTCTCCCACAATATGTTGGAGCTATGCGTATAGTATACAACATCATATACCCTCCCCCAACAAGTAGAGCCCAATCTAAGTGAAAAGACCAGAAGCAGAAACATGTCTATATGAAATAGCCTGGAATGGGAGCGTGCACACTACGCTAGAGAATCAACATAAAACAACCTGACTGAGACATAAAAACAGACTATTACAAGACCTATTCAATACAGACATATACTAATAAACACACGTCTTGGTAAGATGCAAGAAGTGAAAACCGACTGAAACATAGAATAAGGGGGCTATGTTTCAAGCACATTCCCACACCTTGCGTATGGTACTTCCCTGTCACAAAATCTGCTGGCAAGCATAATAAAGGAAGAAAAAGCAACAGCTTGTATTCTCTCATCCCATGGGGTAAACCAGGAGAGCGCAATCTTTTTTCCCTGCGCCCCCCTGCCGGCTGTTCCCCTCTCTTCGCACCCCCTCTTACCTTGCCTTCGGCGTCACATGATGTCGCGTTACCATGGCGACACGTCTACAGAAGCAAGGTAAGTAAGGTTTACAGAGGCCTTTGCCGCTTCTCCGGGCACTTAAGTGCCATCGGGAATCACACGGGGCCTCTGTAAACCCCGCGCACTCCGCAGCGAATCTCGCACCCCCCAGTTTGCGCATCACTGGAGTAAACCATGCTCTCAGTACGTCCGCTCACAGTGTCTGTGACAAGTTCCAGCGTCTCAGGGGTGTAGCTTAATTATAGCCTGGGATCTCTGCCTTTAAGTACTCTCACCTTGTGATGTCATGATGTATCGGGGGCCGTCTCTTCCGCCCCTGTGTCACCTGCTCACTGAAGCCAATGCAACATGTATCCATTGCCAGGGTAACCCCATAATGTCGCAGGTCAGGACTCTATTTCTCATATAAGTAAAAAGGGTGAAAACAGATATTTAGATTCGGTACCTTTCTTAAATTGAATCTACAATGTGGATAATACTACTAAAAAAACCCACACTCCTACTGTATGTACCTTGCATTCTATAATCACTCATAAGAGCTACACATTCCCTCCTGTGATCAAACTACCATATAGGGTCCAGTACACCTAATAGATCTCTTATTTATTAAAAACATGCAGAAGAAGAAGACGATGAGTCTATCTAGCTCCAGTCTGCCTGCCTGACATTTTAGAGTGGCGGTGGTGTACTGACTCCTATACGTTGGTCTTAGGAGGTTCTATCTTTGTATTCACATATTTGATGTTTCAAATCTATTCCTTTGACTTGGGTTATTATATTGTATAATTAAGAATTCTGTTTTTCAGGGATTATTAATTGGGGGGGGGGGGGGTGAAATCAGTGATTTGAATGTATTTCTATTCCAAATCTGTGTCAACCATTTAAAAAATGCATTCATTTGACTTTGGTGTTGTATCAGTGCACTTGTTTTCTAGTTTGCACCTTTTGCTGTTTCATTTGTATTTTACCTATGGCTGGGCTGCTACAAGAGTGGGAACTCAACATGAAATAGTTTCTTTTTTTGATTTGAATAGGTTCTAGCAGGAAGTGATAAATGATCAGTCGTGGTGTTTTTTGGTTAACACTGAAACCTCAATGTATAAGCCATTCAGCACTGGCGGAGGCTGCAACGCTTTGCAATGTGAAATATCCCTCCCAGTACTGGGGTCAAGTGTGCGGGTTATCCTTTCTTTTTCTTTTTTTCTTCTAATTTATGGGTTGCTTTTGATATCTGGCAATTGCTTTATTTGGCAATGTTGACTGCTTATTTTTTTTAACTTTTTCTGCAGCAGGCCCTTCTTGGTAGCCACTTTTTTCAACATAAGCCAAAGTGATTTAGTGTTTATAAATAATAAAATAATAATAAACCCCCTATCCCCCTTCCATTTTTTTTATTGCCTTCCATGAGAGAGTAATGTTGTGTAGTTTCCACCATTTTGTGGTTACAGGGTAGTAGAAAACTAGATCATTTTTCTCCCCTTGTCTGTCCATCTGAAGGTAGGACATAGATTTCTGACCTCTTCTTGGCCTTCTAAGCCCCCTTTTTATGCCTGCTTCAGGTCAGTTGTCTGTGTCCTATGCTGTAGAAGGACCAGAGCCGCTATCATGCTGCGCTCGGTGTTCTCTGGTGGGGTGCTCAACCTTTGGCCGACGTCCCCCCACCCTGGACCCACGCTATTGCCCTGTCAGTTGTAAGAGCTTGAGATTCTCACTATGTTGGAGGTACAGGGAGGTTATATCTAGTGGGGATTCGTTTGCTAGAATATTTATTGTCCCTCTTTCTATTTTCTTTGCTGTGTCTAACTCTAATCCCTCCTCTTGCAGTAAATCATTCTCTCCCTGAAGACCCTATAATCAAACCAAAAATGTGTGCTGCTAAATCTAATAATCTAAATTGCATGGGCTGTAGCAAAAGGCGGCCTATGGGTTACCATGGAAATTGTCAGACAACCGCAGTCACGATTCGCTCAGTCCTCCATCCCCCCCAAATTAGAAGCGCTTCATCAGTGTTTGAAGAATGGGCCAAGAACATCTAGGGTTCTACGCTAACCTCTTTGATACAAAAAAAAGGCTCATTTTGCCCAGTGATCTGAAGGAACTGAGCAAATTGATCAAAATAACACATTTCAAGCTGGAATTATTCAGGTTGTTCATAAGTACCTTTATGTCTGGGAAATTTCTGGGCAGCCGTGGATCTCAAAGATACGTACCTACATGTAAATGCTTTCCACAAACCAAAAATGTCTGCGGTTCAGCGTCCTCATCCAATTCGCAGCTCTCCCCTTTGGTCTTGCAGCAGCTCCTTGGATATTTATGAATATTCTGACAGCCCTTGTTGCACACATTAGGAAGCAACTAATATTATTTATCCCATATGTGGACAATATTCTGATAAAAGCCAATTCCAGAGCGAGCAAAAGAACACGTGATATAAGTCCTTCACATATCTCAACAAGGATGTTTGAGAAATTTAAAAGAGAGCACACTTGCCTCCCCCCCCCTCCCGGATGTGCAGACTTTTGGGAATACACTTCGATACAACAGGGAAGGTGTACTGACCTTCAGAGAAGGCATCTATGCAGGAAAATGGGATGCAACATCCTATGGCGCAGCTGTATGTCGCTCTTGAGAAGTATCATGGCCTCTATAGAAACGGTACCCTGAGCTCTATTCCATCTAAGAAAGATTCGAGCCAACCTTCTGTCCAGATGGAACTAGAGCCATCAATATCTGTTCCAGAGTATACCGCTTCTTCCAGAAACTCGGCTGTTGCCGACATGGGAATCAGAAGACCGTTCAGAAAAGGGTCATCATTAGGAGCATCCAACCCACAGGGCCTAACAACAGATGCAAGCTCTTCCGGATGGGGACCTAACTGCCAAGGAATGTTCGTCCAAGGAATTTGGACAACAGATGTAGCACTTTCAAGCAACTTTCTGGAGATGAGAGTGATCCTCGTCGCTTTTGGCATTTCCCCAATCGTTTGCAGCGACTACGTTCAAAATACACTCCGACAAGATCTATAAACCACGAGGGAGGTACCAGGATTGTTCCAGCCGCAAGAGAAGTTGCCAACATTTTCAGATGGGCAGAGCCCAACATTCCAGCCATCATGGCACATACTGTAGTTGGTCACCAGAATTTCCAAGTTTACTTTTTAAGCTGAACTTTTTAGACTCAGGAGAGTGGTCTCTGTTAGGACATTTTTTTTTTATACATTGTTAGCAGATTGGGTCAACCAGCAATAAACCTCATGGCAACAGGGCGCAACACCAAATGCCATATCTTCTCTTCTCCAGATACAAGCATCACCAAGCATCAGCTGTAGATGCTCTCACCAGAAAGTGGCAAACAAGTGTTATTTTAGAAAGGCACTTATCGGATAGTTGAAAACTTAATTATGATAGTGATATTTCAGTGAAATTCAAATGAAATACATGTGCAATATATGCAGAAGTAGTGTCATGGTGAAAAAAAATAAATAAACGAACCATTGATTGCAGTTCAGACCCTTTGTGGATTGCTTTCTCAACCCAGTTTTGCAGTATTTTCGAGTTTTGGGGAGAGCAGTTATATAAGAAAAAATTGAAAAGCACAATAGTGCAAATATGTCTGTGACAATTGGAGGGGCTCGGATGGAGAACCTGCAGGGGATATACTCGCATATTCCCCATTCTTTTAGGCATGACCTGTGGCAATGGTGTATGTCTCTATCCTGTGTAGTCTTTAGGATGGGGCGACCTTTGTAGATAAGGTAAAAAGAACCCAATAGTGCAGACTGATACAAAAGTTTATCAATAAAATGCATAAGCGTAATACACTCACTTGGTGTCAGTTAAAAGCAATGAGCATATCAGAGTACAGCAGCCAGGGATCGATAGCGCTTTCTCCGCACCACTAAGCGTTTGTGTCTTACGAACCGGCTCCTGCACTTCTTGGTTGAGTCCCCGGATGATCGGCGACAGCAACGGAGGCAACAGTGTATCGGTGTCGTCCACAGCTCTTCTCTCTCACAGCATTTCATCGGCTTGCGATTTCATCAGGAGTGATGTCAGACGGAGATACTACCATTAAATACTTTGGCTAAAAATGATTCAACTGTCGTGAGTCATCAACACATCTAAATAGTATGAAGTCTCCATTGCTTATGTAACTATATAGGCAGTAAATGATTCCAGTCATTTTTTATGATGTTTATTATGCCCACGTATTTTTATTATGCATCATGGCAGTTTAATCTCACCAGGAAGTGACCAGTTCCCGTTAGTCTAGGTCTTTCCAGCAATTCCTCTGAGACAGATCAAAGCCGAGGGCATGAATCTGTATTTATAGTCCCAGAGTAACCAAGAAGATTCTGGTTCACAGAGCTAAAAGAAATGTCAGTGGACTTACCATGCCTAATCCACCATCCAAACTTACACTTGTTGCACCTTACAGGTTACAGAAAAGCGATAAGTATCAGACAACTGATTAAGACTAGAAAGCCAGTAAGAGCCAAAATCCTATTGCAGAATATGTTGTGTG
This sequence comes from Ascaphus truei, assembly GCF_040206685.1. NCBI lineage: Eukaryota > Metazoa > Chordata > Amphibia > Anura > Ascaphidae > Ascaphus > Ascaphus truei. Next base: position 314,312,990 of record NC_134485.1, read on the forward strand.
CTCCCCAGAATGGGAATGTACAAGTAGCAATATTTACAAATATAAGGCGGTAAGTGGAAAAAAAAACTGAAAAATATATGTACTGTACTTTGTGCAAAGGCATATCCCCTCTTGTTGTTGTTCATTCTCATTTGTACATATATTTAATTTTTTTTCACTTACCACCGTATATCTCTTGGTAAATTGTTGCTTGTACTCCACCCATTATACCCATGTGGACATACATTTTTGTAAATATGATTGTGCAACGTGTTGGATTATATAGTTCAGTCATCCAGTAAGATTAGATTTTCTCTCTTCTTACCTTATGTTGGGATACCCGCTTATTTAACGATAAGTATTATTGATATAATATTATAGCCTGTTTTCCATAAAATCGCTAACATCAAGATATTTATAAGTGGGGGTTACCCTGAAACAATGTGGCTGTTTTCAAACTAATTAGCCAACACTTTTATAATGTGTATAGCATTCTTTTTTAATATATTTTCTTTCTCTATATGTGTCATATGACTATATGTAGCCATACTCTGAAATCGTAGTGATCTACCCTGTATGATTTAATGTCAAAATAACGTTTTGTTTTTGTAACATTTGCATTTATAAACCAACTTGAGTGCTGGGGACCACACATCATTTTTGTAAAGTGTTTGGTATAGAATAGCTATTCAGTCCTATCTTTTAGTTGTAGTGCTGTCTGGACACTAATATTGTATCTATTATAGAATCTATATCAGAATCAGCTCTCAGCAGACCTGATCGGAACACCGACGGAGCCTTCTCAAGCTGCGCACTCACCACGCTTGCTATACCAGGATCGTGTCCCCACAGGGCAAGCTCAGCTAAGTTGTTTGAGGGTCTTCTCTCCCTCTTTTCTGTCCTCTCCCCGCCCCTCTCCCCCCCGTGTGCTGTAGGGGTATGTTATTGAGGGCCAGATTGGGGGAGTACACGATCCTGCTGCACTGATATCCACCCGCAGGGTCAGTATATATTGGTGTGTAGGGATCTCCCCTTCTTTCATCTCCTGTCCCTGTGTGTAGTTACTGACGCTCAGGGTCAGTTTATGCGGGGTTCTCCCATTCGGCTTATTTAGCTACACATTCAAGTGTTTGTCCACTTACCAGAGTGGCAAACACTGCAAGCATGCACCTGTGTGTTATTTAGTCAGTGTATGAGCTTATAATCACCTTACACTGTTGTTCACCACACCACATTGTTGCCCTCATTCGTTATCACTTTTACAGTAGACTATACACTGATGAGAGGCTTTACATGTTAGGTGCCATACAATCAATTACACACTAGTGCTTATTGTGAGTGCTGTGATCTTTAAGCGATCCAGTGACGTCATTTACCAGAAGCAGCCCAATTAGCCAAGTTATATTAGGCATTGGGAATCTGTGCTTCTGGTTTTTCACTGTGCTGATGTTTTAGTCACACTTGGACTACATTTGGCAATCTGCCAAACAGAGACCCCTACGGGGCATCAGCACCATAATACTTTCAGTTTCCTTTACTCACTACATTCTGTCACCATCTCATTTTAATAGTATTTCTTTAATAAAGTATTTTAATAAACACAATTTACCTTACTACTTGGTCCAGACTCCCTCCTGTGTACTGCAAATTTAGTAGGACACTCTCTCTCCCCCAGACCTTGAGTGCATCATTTAGGGCCTTATCTGTATGTACAGTGTCTTTGCTCCATACAGTGTTCTGTGTGTTTGACAATTATCTCCTTGCCCTATTGCACCTGTTTCTCTGACCGCCTTGGTCATATTAGGTTGAGCGGGTGCATTTTCGTTTGTCTCCTATTATAGAATATGCAGAAAACGGATACAAACCGGCACCTTAAAGATATAGTCCAAGCAAATGTCCAAATGCACTAGTAAGTATGTGGCATCTAGTCCTTATAGATGCCACCTACTTATTAGTGCATATGGACATTTGTTTTCTGCATTGTTTTCTCTGATTTGGTTCGGTTAGTGTTTCCCGGCAGCTGTGGCTCATTTATAGGAGTTTACTTTGCACTCTTGAATTATTAGAGTACATTTCACAGTATTGTTTTATTGTTTACTAAGCTTAAGCGCTTTTTCCAGCACCTTTCTTTTTGTTGTATTATAGAATATGGTCAATCTTCAGAACCTGGTGCGCCAACAGTAACGTCAGCATACATACAATTGGTGTCGATTCCTGGACATCTTGCATTTCCTTCAGGAGGGTTTCAAGAAGGGTCTCTGTCACTAATTCCTTAAAGTCCAAGTGGCCGTACTTGGCGTCTTCTTTCAGGACCGGATTGCAAACAAAAGTTTTTACAGCAGTTCTTAAAGGCAATGGGAAAAATAAGAACTACTGTAGGATCATAGATCCAATCCCAACATGGGATTTAAATCTAGTGCTACTGCACCGACACACTTTATTCGAGCAAATACCCGGTATGTACCTGGCAGATACCTGGAATGCGCCGCTCCTCACCTCTGACAAGCCCCGTTGCATTTGCCTTCCCAGCCTGGGTTCATGCCTGGCTGATGGGCGGCTGATCTGTTAAATGATAATGATTAGGATTTAATAGGCTGCAATGCTTCGCGTGTCTACCAGATGGCATAAATTCATGAATTGTAATGCAGTATATATATATATACTGTGCAGTATTGCAGCCAGCGGGAATAAAATGCTTCAATCCAGGCCTGGAAAATAACTCAATGCACTCGGGCAGAAAACAGTCACAAACCTCAATACACCCGGGTATACCCGAATTCGTGGGACTAGCCGAGCTCGAATAAAGTGTGTCGTCAGTGTACAGGCACTATGGACACACCCTTTCAAACCTCTCCATTCTGTACCAATCAGATGGTTGCACATGCAAAGCTGTATTTCTCATGGCAATAACAACAACCGGAAGAGGGGACGAACTAGGAGCACTATCCTGTGATGGTAAACCATGCACCCAATATGGGCATATATTGGCATAGTCTGATGTGTGGTGAGCAAGTCTCTGGCACTACTGTTCTTCTGTAATATTTATTTAACTTAACGTATTCAGCATTGCACTATACCTAGAGAATAAAGACAGTGGCATAAAAATTACATAACATACTGTAGCAACTCCCCAAATACAAATATGAAGTCATAACATCTGATACTTCGTTGTGCTGATCTTTAACTAACTTTTTAATTTTTTTCAATATCTTCATTTTTTTGCAGTTTTCACCAGTTTATTATTTAATTGGCACCAGCTGTTACAATCGCAATACAGGTTATCTTAAGTGTGCAAGTCAGTCAATGGGCTACCTAAAAAAAAATACACTAAATACAATCAATGTGTTTCCTACCTTTGCTGTATTCACCCTCTGAATCCTACTCTGGCACCATCTCTTGACGCACGACGCAATGCTCCTCAATGGCCGATGCAAAGAAGTTCACCCACCCGTAAGGCCTAAACACCCACCCTGGGGCAACTACAAGCTCCACCCACCCCATGTACCAACAACATAGCAGTGCCTGCTATTTAACCCTTTCATTACCTTTAGCGGTTAGTAAACTGTCTGTAATTTTATTTTTATTACATAAGATTGAATCTGGGGGCCTCCAGAGCTGAAATAAATATGCAGGTCTGCTCCAGAGACCCCCGGTATCAGTCCTATGCAGTAAAAATAAAAGAAACTCCTTGATTTGCACATCGTGATTCGGATATCACCACCGATTGGGTTGCGAGAAAAGAATGCAAGTTTTTATAGTACGATATGAATATCGGAGTTTAGTGAATAGCAGTTAATGACAAAAAATTTTGTTGGTATTTTTTCAGCTACCGCACTACTTGTTATTTTTCCTGGAACCAGGGTCACGAATGATGTATGAATAGTTCCAGTAAGCTTAACTCATGCCTTCCCTCTTCCAAAGCACAAGTCCTTTTGTCTTTCATAGTTTTATTGAGGAAAAATCACAGGAAGAAAGGGACTTGCAGATGTAGTGTAGGTAGAGAGTGCTTCTCTGTCTGAAGTGCAGTGTATGAAGGATAAAGCAGTGTAAAACAAAAAGGCCTTGCTGGGGTAAATAGTAGGCAGTTACTCACTCAGAGTCCAGGGTGAAAAGGAAGTGAGGAGCAAGGGTCACACTAGAAGGGAAGTGAGACTATACTCACTGTCAGCAAGGACAGGGGGGTAGGAATAGCCCACTCTCAGCTAGGAGAATAGGAGATGCAGGCAACCAACACAGGCTGTGTAAACAACATGTAACAATAATGTTGCCTTTTCACATGCAGCTTGATGCTGGGACAGGGAAAAAAACAGGCAGCTGAACTAGGGAGAAATGAATCCCATGAGCTGCAAAGGGAGACAGAGAATATGGAATCTGGTTCCAGGACGTTATAGCTTGATAAAAAGCCGTTTTTATGGACCATAAAAGGGAAAACCAGCATCTAACACAGCCAAGCCTGATGGATAAGAAACCTCATTATACAGACTTTATAAAGCATCAGGAAATGCACTGCCAATCTCTTTGAAGGCTTACTCTGCCAGAGCGATCACAACTTCCTGGGCTATGACACAGCAGGCATCCGCAGAGCCAATCTGCAAAGCAGCAACTTGGCCTTCAATACATACATTCTCAGAACACTACCCAAAATCTTAATGGCTTGACAGACTGGGCCATAAGCTAACCTTACACACCACCCCTTACCCTATAATGAGCAGCCACCTTACCTTCTTATTTCACCATTGTCCCTAATTCCCTCTAGAATGTAAACTCTCACGAACAGGGCCCTCATTGTGTATCTATGCATGTCTGTCCTCACCTGTATGTAACTGTTCATGTTTTTGTAATATATACACAACTCTGTACCCCATGGCAGTACTGCTGTATTTTGAGATCTGTTGCAAATGGAGTGATCTATGATTATTCTAGGTATAAGATGCATGCATTCACATTTTAATGGTTCTCTTGTGTATTTAATGTATGTAGAGGGAAATGTGGTTAATTCTCTGAACAATTGTTTATTTGATTTTTTTTTTATTTTTTCTCCACCAGACTTTCGGTGAAGTTGTGCTCAACACTATGAAGTCCTTGCTACAGAGCAGGAAGGAACTGTGCAGCGTCTCAGCCAGCGAGTGTCTGAAGGGAGGCAAAAAAGGAAATGTTATTGAGGTTAGCTCTGTTCACTTGATATTTTGGTTGTGTAAGTACTGTCATTCTAGCTTCAGACGGTGACATTTCCCCAAATTGTCACGTTCAACTTTTATGGATTGGGTTAAAAAGGGGAGACATTGAATGCGCAAACATCACATATTGGCATAGTCTGAGGTGTGGTGAGCTAGTTTCTGGCACTACTGTTCTGTAGCATTTATTTAACTTAACATATTCAGCATTGCACTATACCTAGAGAATAAAGACAGTGGCATAAAAATTACATAACATACTGTAGCAACCCCCCCCCCCCCAAATACAAATATGATGTCATAACATCTGATACTTCGTTGTGCTGATCTTTAACTTTTTAATTTTTTTCAATATCTTCATTTTTTTTTTGCACACTTTTCACCAGTTTATTTAATTGGCACCAGCTGTTACAATTGCAATACAGGTTATCTCAAGTGTGCAAGTCTATAGCCATTTTAGCTTTCCTGGAAGGCAGATTGTTAGCAACTGATATCTCTGGAATTCAACTTCAGAATGGAAAAAGTGTTGGACAAATAACATTAAAAAGGAATGACCAGAAATATAATTTTCCTCTCAGCGGATTCCCCAAAAAGTAAAATTGCTTTTATTGTCCTCTATTCTTGCATATTTTTAGGATGTTCAATTTACTCCCCCCCCCCCCAACGAGGTCTTGGGATTGCTCCTTCATTGTTTATTAACTAGCCCTTTAAAGAAGTTACATATACAGTACTCAGTAATTTTTGTTAGTGTAATTTCTGTTACAGCAAAATTAATCTGATCTTAAATGAGAAAACGACCATTAAAACGTGATCGCCATTTGCCGGAGGGACTGTGACACTTTGGTGCTGTGGCCTCTCCGGCATCCATAGGGTTAAAGCCGTGGACTCCACCGTGACCCTCATTTGTTAAATTATCTAAGCCAGAAGAGAAGGTAACAACGGCAAAGAGCAAAGATCAAACAGAAACAACACTTATCACTATAATGCTTTTTCTTTAATAATATAGAAGTGGTTTCCACTTTTGTGACAGCTTGGTGATACATTGTGATTATGAGAGAGATGTTTTATTCATATGTTTTAAAAAATGGTTTGAAACTAAACTATCCTTTTTTTAGATTTTTTTTAACTTTTACATTGTTTCGTTCTTACGACTGAGTGCACAGGAAATGATCCGTCTGTGACCTAATTTTTACTAGATAAGAATCAATTTACAGTAAGGTAGTGGGAAGGTAGGCAGTACTACAGGGGTCACGGCAAAACTTCCAAAGCGCAAACTCTCGTGGTGGAGATGATATTCAAACGTTTTTCAAACTACAATTTGGTCTGGGTAGTGGGTTGATGCATCAGGAACTCCCCAAATCATAACGAGAGAAGAGGTATACATAGTACAGACCAGCTTTATAAATAAAAAAACACAACTGAGCAGTGAGCCCATACAAACTCACATGCTCCAAAGTAAAATCGAGCATTTAGACTAGTGTTGTACCGGGTAGTGAATTAAAAAAAAACGGTTAACGGGTACCCGGCCAAAATCAATGGTTCTACCCGGCTGGCTACCCGGCATGACACTTACCTGCAGGGTTGCGGCGACATCTAGGACAAGCAGCAGCGGTCCTCTGGCAGCATCAGAGGTACCTTCAGCGGCCTGCTCCTCTTCCGTCCGACCTCCGCTCCTCTTCTGCTCGCTCCCCCCACCTCCACTCTACTCTACCGACCTCTGCTCCACTTCTGCTGCCGCCTGTCCCACCTGTGCTCCTGCCCGCCCCAACTCCGCAACCACCTGACCTCCGCTACTGCCGGACATACGCTCCTATTCCGCTCCCCCCACCTCCTCTGCACCGCTCCTCCTCCACTCCAGCGACCTCCGCTCCTCTTCTGCTGCCACGTCCCAACTCCGCACCCACCCGACCTCTGTTCCTGCCCGACCTCCGCTTCTCCTCTGCACCTGGGTTGCTTGACTCCGGTGCCACTATTACCCTGGTCCGACCTGATATGGACCAGCTAGGTGCAAGTGACCATGCCAGACGGTGGACCATGGTCCATCCAGGTTGCTGGGTTTTTCTTGATTGGGGTGGCATGGGGAAGGTGTGGGGGGGAGGGGAGAGCATCCTGTGGTGTACCTGAGCAGAAATTTACTGCCCAGGGAGGTGGCTTATGCCACAATTGAAAAATGTTTGGCCGTTGTGTGGGCTTTGAGGAAACTGCAGCCCTATTTGTATGGCCGAACATTTACAGTGATTACTGATCACAACCCCTTGAGTTGGTTACCGAGAGTGTCTGGGGAAAATGGCAAGCGCCTTCGTTAGAGTCTTGCCCTGCAAGAATTTGACTTTACATCCAGCACAAAAAAGGCAGTGAGCTTGGAAATGTAGATGGACTTTCACACCAGGACAGTCCCAGCAGCCTCATACCCAGATGTGACAACCAGTTAAACCGCCGGACAAGGCGATCGTAACACGGCCTGCTACTTGAGTGTGGAGGTGTGATGGTGAAGGGGTTAACTGGGCTTATCAATAAAGGTCAAGCCCACCTGGTTACCCCTGACCCGTGTGTGGGGATCCTGGAGTGTCAGCTCTGGGACCCAGATGTCGAAAATACATTACTGAGATTGTATGCTAATTTGCGACATTAAAGATTTGTTTGACTTTTGTCTTTACTGGGGTGCTGGAATCGGGAGATTTCTAGGCTGTAAGTTTCAGGGTGGGGTTGTCGGAGAAAGTCTTTACAGAATGTGGCTATGTATCGGGGTTCCAAAATTATGGGATACCCCAAAAGTTGTATCGGGGAATTAAGTGAGTGAGATTCTCGGATACAGCCAAACACATTACTGCGCCAAACTCTGACTCAAGCATTATTGCGGCTTACCACCAGGATCCCTGCTGCAGCATCATCCAGACAATGTAAATGGGTATGAAGGGGTTAAACTATGTCTGCAGCGATACACAGAGTCCCTAGTGTAACCGGGGTTCCCCAATGTGGAAAAAGAAAAATGTGAATAAAAGCGCTAATGCTTAAAACATATTTAATAAAATGAATTATTAAAAGTGATTACAAAAACCTTAAAAAAAGGACGAGGCAGCCTGATCAATATGATCGATACAGATCACTACCAATAGTACAACACAATATATCTGCGCCTAGATAAGAAACATAAATCACCTAAGTGATCACTGACCCAATGACAGTCCAGCCATTACGATCCAAACATTACCCAAAAGGATCTTGATTGATGTCTCATGACATTGGGGATAAAAGAAAGAAAATATCATAGTGCAACACTAAAATACAAACATATACTAACAATAAATAAAAAATAATAACATGGAAAACAGAATAGCTACAATTAAACTGGTGACATTTAATGAATATTGTTATAATACACAAAATCCTTAAAAAATATATAACAATATTCATTCAATGTCACCAGTTTATTTGTAGCTATTCTGTTTTCCATGTTATTATTTTTTATATATTGTTAGTATATGTTTGTATTTTAGTGTTGCACTTTGATATTTTCTTTCTTTTATCCCCACATGTCATGAGACATCAATCAAGATCCTTTTGGGTAATGTTTGGACAGTAAGGGCTGGACTGTCATTGGGTCAGTGATCACTTAGGTGATATATGGGTTTTTTTTTAATCCAGGCGCTGATATATTGTGTTGCGGGGTTCCCCAATATCACAGAGATACCCAGGTACACTGAACCTAGTGTAGGAGTTCAGGGGATGCTCCAGCTAAGTTATAAAGCTGAGCATGATCACAGTGTCCAAAAGTTTTAAAAGTTATATGTATTTCTAATGTGTGCCAAGAATGAGACTAGGGACTGTAGGGAATATATACACTCACTCCATCCCTGACACCAGAATAGGAATTCATACCTTTTAGCACACAGAAAACAGGACACAATATATTCTATTAAATGGTTACAGTTTAATGTGTGTGTGTGTATATGTGTATATATATATATAGATAGATAGATAGATAGATAACCTGTATATGAACTGTGCGGAGTCCGTACTTGAAAGCCTCAGGGATGCCAAGGTGTTAGAACAGGAGGGGTACTGCAGCTCTGCTTGAGTACCCATATTCTGGGCTAACACAAGGCGATCCGGCAACCATTTGTCCAACCCCAGACTCTGTGTAGCCTGGACAGCGGGGATGGGGGGGCTCAGTATGCAAAGAGGCAGAGGTGCCAGGTTGACGCATGACCCTTTGCAACATGAGAAAATGTGCCCTCCTGGCTTTACAATACCGGCAAATCGGTGATTGGCTGGCAGGAAAATTCCCACGCTCTGATAAGGCTTTCATTGACTAACCTGGGCAGCCTAAGAGAACTTGCAGCCAATCATGAGCGCAGATTCCCCCCTTCTCCCTTTTTTTTTTTGTGTACTCTATTGTATTTTTTCATTTTTAATATATATAACTACTTGCATGTGAGTGCGCACCAGATCTTCTCACTCAACCTCAAGTTGCTGAAAAAATTGATCAAAATAATACTTTTCAAGATGGAATCCGTCAGGTCAATCACAAGTACCTTGCATACAGGAATTTTTGTTGGCAGCTGTGGACCTCCAAAGATGCATTCCTAGATGTACCTGTTCTTCCGCGTACACAATTCCTCCGGTTCAGCGTCTTCAACCGACACTACCAATTCACAGCTCGCGCGTTTGGCCTTGCAACAGCTCCTCGGGTGTTTACGAAATTGTGAAAGAGTAGAAATAATATCAATGAGTCAAGGGTTCAAAGTATCAACGTGAGTTTATCTGCACCAAGGTACAAGTGAGAGAGAAATCAAAAATGAACTCATGCCTCTCAAAACATATTGCTTGGTATCACATTTTTTATACATTTCAAAATGAGTAATACGCCCCTTAAGTGGGCTGGCTTAGAGATAAAAAAACAATATGATGACATACAAAAATACTTATTGATACATAAATATGCTTCACATGCTATATTCTTATCCTATATATCACCATAATGTGGGCCCCTTAACCTTCTGACTTAAGGAGTGTCACGGTAACTTTATGACAAGGTATAATTTACACCAAAAAATACCTGGGTTGAACTGAACACGGCTGAGATATGATAAAATATAATTTATTCCTTGAAAAAGGTGAACACACGAGATATACAAATAACAGACAAAATATAGACACTTACTTAAGATGGAATGATGAAACAGTCAAATCTGGACTGGCAGTTCATACAGCAATCTTGAAAATCACAAAGACAATAGTCATAGGCTGAGCCGTGTTTATATACAATTATTTCCCATTGAACACAACCTAAACCCAGCCCCTCTCATAAATCAGTGGTGAGGTTGACAGTCTTTCCCAGAGTAAAACTCCCACCCAAGGACGTTTAAAAACTGCTTTTCCTATCTAAATAACTTCATAACTTCAGTTTAGTAATACTTACTGGCACGCGAGACATATTAATACATTCTGGCACGCATGACGCTCCCAATGAGACTAAATATTACCGTGTAATATTAAAATTAAGAGAGATATTAATATCTGTCTCTTAGTACCTGCTAGACATCATGTCTGTAATCATTATGTGCAAATCGGTCCCACGAATACACACATCTAGCTTTTAGCACGTTAAGCGGAGGACATCTCATAATATTCTTATATTTAATAAGGTCACTCATTCTGATATCTCCTTGTGTAACCGCACCCCTGGCCCCCATAACCCCTTGTCAAGAAATCCTTTGAAGCTGGGCCTCGTGTGTAGAGAACATTTGTCACAGGTGCTATATTTCACACATAATGCTCCAGACCTGGGTCCAAGCTGTCTCTACCAGCAATATACCCTTGGTTTGCCAATTAGGTATTAACATACTGTACACTAAACCCCCTCTGTACTTGTCACACCCAACTTCAATCAAGCCTTTTGAAGCCCAGATATTTCTGAAAAGACACCACACATATTTGTATTTTCCTAAACTGCAGCTCATTAACCCCTTAAGCCTCCCGCATCAATCCCAATGTATGTGTTGGTGCAAACACTGGAACAGAAACAATACATTTTTACAGGGGAATATACATTAGGATTCTGAAGCAGGATAAAAACATATTACTGGACCCCAGTCCAGTTAACCCCTTGCTCCCCAAGTGAGAGCAGGGGGTGGCCAAATGGGGTGTAACACCTTTAATACCGGGCCAAACCCCCTCTCCCTTGACAAGGAGTAACCCTGTTTAGCCCTCTGTGTGTACTGTATCTGTCAGATAACAGAACCTAAGGTCAGCAGAAATGTCTAAGGCAGAAAAAACCTCTTACGAATGCAATTTCAATTTCGTGACTCGTAGGAATTATACAAGGGCGAGTTACAGCCAGGAGCGATACTCTGCAGGATATCAATCATTCACAAATAAACAGATAAGCATACATACAAGCAAACACTCAAAATGGCGGTTGGGCCAAAATGGAGGTGATAGTCTGTCTTCATATAGCCTGAGCCACACACATTATCTCAATCTTCACAGTCCTCTCTTTTTAGTCTTAAAAACATAGTCTTTTAAGGATAATTCAGATAAAACTCCAGAAACGTTGCGCTTGCCTGGAGGGTCCAAATTTTGAATGACTTTGATAGTTCTGGAAACTCAGAGCTGCTGGCTATCATATTAGCCAGGTTGGTCTTTCTGCCATCATCTTCATCTGTATTCCATTGAGGGGGACTGACTTTTCCTTCTGAGATTGCATCTTCCGTGGTGTCGTCTGTGATCAGTGGCATGGCCTGGGTAGAGGGTGTTACACACCTTTGCAGATGGATTTACTGCACATGACACAGACATACAAAACAACCAGAACTGCAAGCACACAGACAAATCCATTCATCAGTTTCGCTCCTAGGAAACCAATCAATTTGCTAATTCCTAACAGAACCCACCTCTCATCACCGCCTTTCCTTAATCTCTCCTGTATCTCTGCGATCTTCTCTAGCTCATGTTCAATCTTAACACTTTGATCTTTAATAAAAACACAACATTGCTCTTTAACTAGGGCACATATGCTAAAATATAGTCCAGAGCCATTCTATTCTATAGGGCCATTAATCTAATCTGTACCTGTTCTTGATTAAGTATGTTAATGGATAAAATTAAGGCCATATCCTCCCTATACATTTTTAGTTCAGGGCTGTAAATACATTTTTACACAAGTTTCATTGGTTGGTGGTGGCACCTGACTCATAAATTGATTGTTGTTCCAGTGTAAAATCCCGCTACAGGAACCTCATTTACCAGTGGAATTCGGGTTAAAAGTTTAGAAAAGCACTCTCCTAAAAGGAATTCCATTGAATGTTATTTTTTATTTTGCTAAATGTGAGTGTATTTTTGCACTGGGTTTCCCCCAGCAGGTGACGTTGATAAATTGTGAAGATAAAATTAGGATGGGAGTAAGGTTGGTAATGTGAATATAGTGTTATACAATATCTCTGCTGCAAAAGATAATATAAAAAATCCCAGATTGCTACCTTATGAATCTTTAGTAGACCATTAGGAGTATGTCCATGCTCATTTTTAACTTGTTTGATTTTGTGGCACATTTGAGCTATTTGCTGTCCAAATAAGGTAAAAAGATCATCTGTAATGTAACAAATACTGTATGATTGCTTTTCACCATAACTCACCAGAGTGGCCTAAATTATCTCCACTGTCATATCATTATGTTAAATCTCCTATGATTGTTTTGCAGATTATGTTTCTAGGCCTTTCCGAAGAGTCAGGAGCTGCACATATTCAGGTAGGATACAATGGAAATAATTTTGTAAATGTTTATACATTATACTTTTATTACCTTGTATATTCCCATTGGTACTGAGCATCAGTATATATAATGCTTACCATGCTTCTTGAGAATGTTGACATACTGTTCTCTACACTGCATTCTAAACACTGCTGGTCACTCTTGGGAGATTCCCTTCCACTGCAGGCTCAATGCTTTTTGGTAGTGTAAGCAAATTTAAATTTTGACGCCCCTGGTTCAGATTCCTCAAATCCTTGGTGCAATTCATATTGGGGGTGCTTTGGTCTTTGGGGTTACTTCCAATCACAGCACAAAGAGCAAAGTCATGCCCCTAAATACACAGTGCGACCGCAGGGTAGTCAGGTACTGACTATGAAAGGGGGCCAGGGGAGTCGGGAAGTGGCAATAAAAGGAGCCAGGGGAGTTGGGGACTAGCTCTGGTGAAGGGGGAGCAGGAGAGTCGGGGACTGATTATATGAAGGGGGGAAACAGGAGACTGGCTATGAAGGAGGGAAGCAGGGCTCTGGCTATGAAGTGGGGGGGAAGGGGAGCCAGGGACTGATTATTAAGGGGGGGGAATGGGGACTGGCTATAAATGAGCAGAGCTGGGGATCCAGGCTATTGCTATGAAGGGGACACACAAAGAATAATAGAGTTCTGGCTATGATGTGGGGGGTGGGGAAACCTGGGGTAATAGAGTACTGGGGGGGAGACAGAGTAATTGGGTCCTGGCTAGGATGTTGGGTGCAGGGTAATCGGGTCCTGGAAATGAATAGGGCAGGTGAGTTGGGACTGCCTGAAGGGTGCTAAGAGAAGTGGGGGCATTCCTAAAGCAGATCACAGGCTGTCCCTACCGCCTCCACTCAGCTGCATCCCTCTGGTGTTCAGATTACATGTCCATGCACCTCATTCCTGCTATACACTAGCAGCCAGCTGCAGACACCACTCCTGAATCGGCGTGCTGATAGAAGTAAGGGATGAGGGGGTAACAATGAGCTGTCACGCTCAAACCGGGACACTTGGGATGTATGCGATCTCCAAGCTTTTGCTGTCATAGGCAAATGCCCATTTTGCCTATACTTGGGGTCAGCGATTAATTATTAGTGACTTTCTTTTGTCATTGCGGTGTGTTTGAGAACATTGGTAATGTGTGTCACAGGGGACCAGGGACTTTTGTTCACTTTTACCTTCCGGGAACATTTACCACCAGACGGCACAAAGGTTGAATAAATAGGTTTAATCGGGAAGCCCGCAGACACACAGAAATACATAAAAATGGAAATACATACCGTCTGGGGGGAGACACTGGCCTCAACTAGGTGCAGGGCGCCTGCTTGAGTAGGCTTACCCTGTCTGCTCCATGTCCAGGAAACACATACTACTCTTTTCGGGAGAGCCATTGTGTTCTCCCCGCTAGTTGGAGCTCCGTCCAATTCTCAGAACTTGGTCTGAGAACTTGGCCGCGAGAACTTGCTTCCAGCACTTATTCTCTGCTTGGCCAGGCTGCTCCAGCACCTCAATGCCGAGTACCCGCTAGTTGTCGTGTCTTTGGTCCAAGCCTGGAGCAAGTAGGATCGTTCCTCAGAACTTGGCCCCATCCTCAGCTTGGCCGGGCTGCTGCGGCACCTCCAGTGCCGAGTGTTTTGCTTTCGGAGCAACGCACTTTTCAAAAAGCCCGCCACAGCCTCACCGACCAAGTCCCAAGATTGTCTGGTTCTCTGATCGAGCAGTCCCCTTACATAGACCTCGGTGTCCTATGTTTAACATGGAAAAGGGACTGGCGACCAATCAGGGACGGGTTTTCCCACAGGAGCCAGTCACGAGCTGGAGGCTTGCCTGCCTGTAACCAATCAAAAGAGGGGGCATGCTTAGGCTCAGTTTGCTGGCAAGTGGGAATTTCGAACTGGCCAATGGTAACCGCATCGACGAGCTTCGTCTCGGCAACGGTTTCCCATGACCAGCTTCATTCTGCTCGCTGGGCTGGCGCCACAGTGTCTGCTAGTACAAAGGGTCTCCCTCGCTGGTTAACCATTCACAGACCTGTTCCCCTGCCCTTCCCCACCTGCCAGATGGCCCGACAACTCGTCGCTCCCATTTTTTGTTACAATCCGCATTTCTATAGAGGCGATCGGCTAACTCAATTACCGGGTCTACCGCCCGTAGAAATGCTTTACAAACCACTCCAATGCATTTTAATACAAAAGGAGAACTTGGGCTTTAAAACTTGTTTTCTAGAACTTTGTCCTGAAACTTTGTCCGAGAACCGGTTGGGGGGGCAATGTTTTACATACAGTAGGGAAAAGACTGGGACACGTTACACTTGCGTACCCGCAAAACAAGCATGATTTGTGGGTACAATTACAGTACTACCGGTAGCTCCGTTCAGTGACATTTTATAACTATTTTAATCCTTTTTGCCCCCCAACATCCACCCTAAAACTCCTTTTCCCGAAGCCCCTGTTCTGCAGCTATTTCCCTTTAAGTGGCCCAAATACACAAATTGGACCCAGCTTAGGAGCTCACATAGGCGGCTAGGGAAACATGGTTTGAAGGGGTCACAGTCAATACACTTTACCGGCCCTATGGGTTTACATAGTCGACCAGTTACACACGGTTTAGGGGAAGCCAGCCGGGCTTCACCTTTATTATGTGAGGCCGGCTACCCCTACCGTGACAATGGGTACTACACAAAGTGAATACTGTATGATGGACCTGATTTGTATGTTATCACAATAAGTTTTGTCTCTACATTATAATGTTGTTCATTATGATAATTGCATTTTTCACAGGCCAAAAAGTCTGTTTTCCAGAGGACCCTCATGCAATAATGTATTTGTTTTAGCCATACTGTATAAAGTACTACTTACAATTGCAATAGTGCACTTTAAACCATTATGGCTTAGTATGCCCAGATGTATTCTTTATTATGTGAAACTCGTATATGCTATTAACTTTTTGTGTTCCTTTTAGGCTCTTTAAGCAGTGAAGACATTGACATTTACATGGTTACATTACATTACACATTTGTTGCGCGAGAACTTGCCTACCATACTCCACTGTACGGTCATTTAAACAAATCGAGCAATTCATTACGTCATTGCACATGGTTTGCGTGATCAAGGGATCCCACTTTCATGTTTCTTGTGAATTAAATTAATTGTGTCAGTAAATAAGACCTTGCATTTGTATTACTTTTGAGATGAGAATATCAGAGATTGCAATGACTGCTTTGTGCATAATCTGCTTTCATGTAGGATCTAGCTGCTTTACACTTGGATCTCCCTGAGTTGATCAGATCACTTCACCTCTGCAGTGTAAATGATAATGAAGTTATTTTTCTAAAAGATTGGAAGACCATTACAAAGGCTTCTGAATCACAGGTAAGAATAAACTGTAAAACTGTCTTGCAGAAGTTTTTTTTTTTAAAGTGGATATTTATTGCAACAATGTATTCTCTGCGTAAAGCACAATTATTGCTTGGTTTTACTTCACTGAATGTACAACTAAAGTATGACGCCTATTACCAACAACCCGAAATTCCCCCCGGGTTGTGGATCTAGTCTGTTCGACCAACTCAAACGACGGGGTATCGGGGCGATTGCAGACCTCCTAAGCCTTGGGAAGCTCCTGAGCTATCACGATTTAAGGGCCAAATATCAAATCAGAGAATTGGACACATTCAAATACCTTCAAATCAGACATTTTATCCGTCAAATATGCCCACTCCCAGAGTACCCCACTCTCACGAGATTCGAATATCTCTGTAAGGTCAAGACCCATCAGAAAGGGCTCATATCTGAGATCTATCGGACCTTGGAGAATCCAAAGGTCTTAATCCAGCACGATTATATGCTCAAATGGGCCTCAGACCTGAACATCCCTATAGACAGAGAGATCTGGGAAGAAATCTGGCAGGCAGCCTCAGAAACTTCCCTATGTACCACAATAAAGGAAAATATATATAAAGTTCTGTTTGGCTGGTATCTTACCCCAGCACGTTTAAACCAAATCTACCCTCTGGCATCAGACCAATGTTGGAGAGGCTGTGGCAATAGAGGGGACATGGTTCACATCTGGTGGACATGTCCAGAAATTGTGAAGTACTGGACCAAGGTCCAAATTCTGCTGAAAGAGGTCACAGACCTAGATCTACCTATTGATCCACTGACCTTCCTTCTGGCCAGACCGATGTCCGACATTGTCCGGCCAACTAGGAAATTAATATCCTTCATTCTCACTGCGGCGAGATGTGAGATAGCGGCCTCCTGGAGGAGAATGACCGCGCCAGCCTTGGGATCGATCAAAAAGAGAATAAACGAGGTGATGCACATGGAGCGGCTGACTGCCGTCCTTAGACAAAACCTCCCTGCGCACGATTCAGTTTGGGACCCGTGGTTTCTTCTAACCCGGGACAGACGCCCCGCCCCAACAGGGTAGGGAACAAAAATTCCCTCCCCCCAAAGACAGAAAAATTCTGAGTAGATAAAACTCTAACGAACTTATCAATCATACCCCCCTCAGCCAGGAGGCAAATCCCCCTTACCCACTCTACTCCTCCCCCCCTACCCTCCCCCTTATCCCCTCCCCTCTCTGCCTTCACCTCTGGAAGGCGATCCCCCCGTCTCGACAACTTAGTTTGTCTTTCTCTACTCCCCAAAAAATGTTAAAATTATTAGGTACTGTAAATTGCACTGTATTTTTGCCATACCTGTTGAAACAATGCCTAATAAAAAACTTTATGGAAAAAAAAAAAAAAAAGTATGTAAATACCTTCATTCATGTTTATATCATTATTTCAAGATCTAGCAGCTTTTCTTACTTGGACCTAAAAACCATGTTCTCATTGAAATAGTGACAACCATATGTTAATGTACAATGTGTATTGCTTTGCCTCGAATTGTGCATTTAACAAATTGGATTGGATGCTGGCGATGAGTACATTTATTTAAGAAGTGCTGAGAACAACTGTTGCCATTTGCAGCAGCAATCCGGCCTACTACCTTTTTTGTTTAGTTTTTTTCTCTAATGAATTCTTTTATTACTTTTTTTTATTAAATTTTTTACAGAATTTGAACTGGAGGTGGGTAGGTCCTAAAGAGCTAATCAGCGCCATCTCTAGCCCCACGGCTTTCCTGTTTCCCCACCCCTCCTGGTTTCCAAGATACTTACCTTTCAGTTTTCACGGTGAATCAGGAAATCAAAATGGACGCCAAACCCCATAAGTCCCGCAGGCCATTAGCTCAGTTTAACAAAATAATAGAGCGTGACGCTCAACACTGGATTATAATATTAATCAAACCTTAAATAGAATATAATCAAGGTGAAAAATAGTGAATATTCCAAATAATCTGATCAATAATTACTATAGTAGTACTATTGATGAAGTGAACAATCAAGTGAACGGTAAAAAAAAATTCTGGTGCAAAAATAACTGAACCATATAATACAACAAGTGATAAAATATATATATATATCCTCCACTCGTAAACCATGGAAGAGGATATGTCTCAATAGCCTCCACAAGCGATATCCAAAAAAACAGGGGAGTGGGGGGTGCGTCACCATAGGAGAGAAAAAACAACATAGGCCAATAGTGCAGGATTCAGTGTAGTTCTTGTGACTTGAATCTATGAAGATTATACTTACTATACAAACAGAGAATAAAGTAAGTCATATGCAAACGTGGGTAGGACGCCACTTGCCCCAACAGGCCTCAAGGAGAGAAAGATTGCAATAGTGCAGATATCCTTATAAAATGATTTTACTCGCATAAAATAATACCCCCCTGAATTAAAGGCTTACATCATGGTTCATATTTAAAAGCAGTGTATGCACAAATGAAAAAGCAGTTGTAACTCCCGTATGTGTGGTGAGTCGCGTTCTTTTAGATCGCATCACTTCCGGTATCCCGATGGTGCTTCCCTCAGCACTGGTCCCATGCTCTGTCTCCTACTTTGGCAAGTGTCGGACTCAACGCGTTTCGCTCTGGTTCGCTTTGACAGGAGTCCGTAACCCCCACCCACGCCTGCACTTCTACATGTACCCTGTCTGATCAAGCACTAATTGAACAAACGTACTTGGAGGTGGGACCAGCGGCAGTGGCCATACAATACATGCTATAAAGACCTAACAGCAGATCATATGTCTCTAAAATAAATGCCACAATAAGCATTATCTATCTTCTAACAAAGTAAATATAAACATTTACATGAGAATGTACATACAATGAATGCTGCATTGACCAAATAACAGATCACACAGTACTAATGAATTTGAGAATGTGTGGATATCAATAGCTCAATTTAGAAATATACTGTATATATCTATATATATATATATATATATATATAGATATATACATAGATACATATATATACACACATATATATACATGACACACACACTGACACACACACACTGACTGACGCGCACACACACAGTGGAAGGATCAGTTTATGTGAGCCAGTACTACAGTATATTGGACATGGAGGAAAAGGCTGCTCGAAATAATGTAACCTCTTATAAAACTGTTTTATTTTAAATTAACATTTTATGCTTTTTGTAGTTAGTTCTGACCTATTTGCGCTTCTTTACGAATATGTGCAAACCGTAATGGCGAGTGAATCAGGACATTTGGCACCTTTTCATATTGAAAGACGTACTTGTAACCATAATATCCTAAAGTAATTGAGCTGTGATGATTTCACTTGATGCCCTCTGGCTTATTCTTCAATAGTATGTAAATTTATCATATTCATAAATAGGAAACTTTTATTAGAACATTTATTTTTGTCTTGAGATTGAAGGAGAATTGTTTGTAAAATCTTAAAAAAAGAACCTAGTAAAATTGTTGTGTTTTATACACATCTGTCTGCACCAGGAATGGCTGTCCTTGGACAATATGGCTTTATCAGATTGGTACAAATCTGAGCATATAGAATTAACACCGTTTACTATCCCATCGTGCTTATTTAACATTGGTACATATTTTGTCTAAGGTCACTCATTTGTGTTAAAACTGAAGATAACCAAGCTGTTGTGGACTAAATAATAATGATCGGTGCAATACTTAGAAAAACCTTTTTAGGGAAGCACAAACCACACTTACATACTGTATTCAACATTTGAAATCATCATCATCAGTATAAAAAAATATAGAATAAAAAGTATTGCAGGCCTTAATCCGAACACTTTTTATGGCCCGTGTACACCATTATCTGGGAAGTGTGTCTTGCTCCTTCGTACAGTATCACAGAGTTTTGGCATTGATGCCAATTAGTTCTGTACTATTTCTCTTTCCCAGCTAACCCTTGGGTTCTAAAACACTTGTGTATGAGGGAAGGTGGTTGTGCATCTTTATATTGGCTGGCAGGAGGTCTTTATTGACATGCCCAAGCACCTCAGATGCACCTTTTGTACATGGAACAGTCTTCCTGTCAGGTATATGCAGCTATGACGGCTTTCGAGTATATGCGGATATGACACCATTTTCGGCTATGAAACGTTAATTTATGGACTATAGGAGTGGCTCGGTGAGTAAGGCATTGACTCGGGAGCTTGATTTCAATCCCAGTGTCGGCTCCTTGTAACTTTAGAGACATCCCTTTATTTAGATTGTAAGCTCTATGGGGCACAGACTCGATTGAGCCTGCAAAATTCTGTGTAAGAATCAGGTTTCTCTTTTCCTGTAAAGAGTGTGCTAAACCTAAAAACAGATTTTCCTACATGATGATAGACAAACCTTGGAAGGTGAACAGATCCACATCACTATTTCTGTTTAGATTGTGTTACTCTGATGGCTTTTGACTTCTTTTTTTTCTTTTCTTCCCCAAGAACCCTTTTCCTGGTGCAGTGTGTGTGATGACATTGGCAACACTCCCGCACTTTAAAAGTGATTCGTTATTTGTCCTGCTGAGCAAATACACAACGGGTGTAAGGTATTCCATGGAGCAGCACTGCTTGAAGAAAATTAATAGAAAGACATCTCATAATGAGGATGATGATACCAATCAGTCTGTTTCTTCAATTGAGGATGATTTTGTCACTGCTTTTGAGCATTTAGATGAAGAAGAGTCAACAACAAATGAAAAACAAGGTACTGTTTCTTTTGACTTGAAATGTATGTATATCTTTATATAGCGCTATCTACAGTATGTACATTGCACTTCACAGCAGTAATACATGTGACATAATATAAAACTGTGGGAATAAGCGCTTCACACAAGTAAAAGATGTCCTTGCTCCAAAGAACTTAGTCTAAGTGTTAAGAAGAACGTAGAGACAGTAGGAAGATGTTCTGGTAAGTGCGTCTGCAAGGGGCCGAGGTCTATATGAGGTGTATAGTATCCGCCAAGGAGCTACCCATATGCCTTATTGAAGAGGTGTGTTTTAAGATGGGTGTTAAAGGTGGATAGAGAGGGTACCAGTTGGATGTTGAGGGGAAGGGCATTCCAGAGGTGTGGGGCAGTGTGAGAGGTGTTAGTCTCAAGGTTCAGCAAAGTATCCGTCCGCTCCTCCTTCTCTTACCGTGCACCCCAAAACTATAACAATCTACCGGAGACTCTCACAGCCACCACAAGTTTAAGTTCTTTCAAAACTAAAGTTGAGAAAATAGAGCAAGTGAGATAATACAAGGCATTCAAGGAGTTAAGAGGCAAAAGGCAGGAGAGAGACAGGTAGGGTCCAGCTCCCGGTTTTTGAGTAATGGTATAACTTGCGTGTTTGCAGGAGGAGGGAAAGAAACCAGAGTAGAGGGAGGAGTTGAAAATGTGTGAGCGTGGGGTTTAGACTAGGAGCAAGATGTTTGAGGAGATGGGAGGGAATGGGTTTGGGAGGTTAAATGGTGGAGGTTGACGAGGCGATCAGTAGCGACACATCCTCCTTTGTGACAGTGGCAAGAGTTGCGGAAGGCTGGGGGAGAGTTAGGAAGAGGTGTAGAATTTGAGGAAGATACAGAGGGTATGTCTTGCCGAATGGAATCCACCTTTGTCTTGAAATAGTCAGCAAAGTCCTGAGGTGAAATGGAGAAAAGAAAAACAGGTAACAGATGGCGATCTGAGTCATTGACAGAGAAGAGTCAGTGCGTGTTGATTAGTGAAGAAAAGTAGAGTTTTTTTTAGCACTGTTTTTAAGATGTTCAAAAAATTAGCAGATTGAGGCTTGCCCACTCATCAGTTACAATTAGTTGATCCGTTAGAGAGTATTTGGCCAGGGGGCATTCTGTCTTATTGTATGTTATTGTGATGATAATGATCAAGCTATTAAGACTGTAGGGGTTATTTATGAAGGCCATTACAGGTTAACGCACCCTATCTTGCGGTAACTCCCATGTATGATCGGGTGCTCCAACCAGTAACTGACCGTACTAAATAGGCCCCTATGTTTGTCATTACAAACCTATAGAATATGCTAAGCTTAGTACTGTAGGTAGTGAAGATGAAAATTGAGTCTTGTTTTTAAAACATTTAAAATATATTTGTACCATAAATGTTTTTTTAATTTATTTTTCAGAAATAAGATGTGGAATAATGAGAAATCAACGTGATGTAGCTTCTCAAACGCAACCTGCTCATTGCTTAGACATCAGTGGGTCAAAAATCATTTTTAGCTCTGTGCGCCGGAGATCATCTATAAAATCTGCAACATTAATGGGCTTCATGGGATTTCAAGACTTAACTTCTGTCAAAAATACGGTCACAACCTCTATATGTGATCCCTGGAGGCAAAGGCATTGTTCAGGCCAAGACAAAACAATACTCTCCTCCTCCCCTGCGGAGTCCTCTGAATCTGATTGCTCAAGTCCAAGTCCTATTATTTTCCTAGATGAGGAAGGATATCAAAAAAGCTTGAGAGCAAAACTTAACCTGCCAAAAATTCCTGTTGTGAAAGATGGTATTGAAGACTCAGATTCCGAACTAAGTGAATTTTTTGATAGCTTTGATCGCTTTGATGATCCAGAACTATTTCTAGAAAACAACTATAAACTTCATCCGAAAGCCATTCTTGCTTGTCCACCTAAAAAGAGAAATTGTGCCCAAAACCATCTTATTACTGTCTCTATGAATCCTCAAAAGTTTAAGTTTGATGCCCCTACACTGCCAGCCAATATAAGAAAGCCAACCCCTCGTAAGCCAGAATCTCCATACAGTAGCATATGTGATGTACCAGATTCCCCCCGACCAGTGAAGACCTCTGCAGAGGATACTGGTACTCTATTTAGTCCCATTAGATCATCTGCTTTTAGCCCTCTTGGCATTGCCTCGCCTGCAGAGGCCTTTTACCACTTGGATGGTAATGAAAATGTTACTTCAAGGAAAGACCAATCTTCCACTGCTTACAGTGATTATGCAAACCGTGTATGCATTGAACTGTTTGACTCTGTATTGAATTCTAAACCTTCCATTAACTTAGGTGTATCAAAAAAAGGGCTGGAGAAAACTACGAAACTTAAACGCAAATCCTACAACAAAGAGTCAGAGCTGAAACAGAAATCAAAGCAAAAATCTGTTAAGGTTGGTATTCAAAAATTTGCCACAGAACTGGTTGAAAAAAGTTTTGGCAGTGCGTTTAAAGACCTGCAAAAGGGAGTTTCAACTTGTACGACTGCACTGTGTCATTTAGCTGCTAGGTTAACTTCATATGTGTTTCAAATGGCTTTTTATGAAATTGGAAGGAGGCAAGCATTTTCAATAAAAAAACGAGCTATTAATAGTCTAGCAAACCTCATGGTGAGTGAAGTCATTACAAGTGCTCTACAGGAACTCAGGTTTATAAAGAAGCAGATGTTTACCAATGCAGTTACCCGCTTTGCTGCAGACTTGGCTGAGGAGCTTGTTTTTGAAGGTATTATGGAAGTATGCCAGTTTTCACATCCGCCTACCCCAACGGTGGCATCATTGCGGTCTTTTGATTATGATAATGTAGTAGTAAGTTCTTACGCTAAAGATTTATCAGAATCTGTGATTCAGGAAGCATTTATTGAGCTATCCCAGGTAAATGTAACTTTTACCACTCAAGCAGCAATCAGTGTTTCCATGGACAACCTAAAGTACGGAAGCTCAGAAGGTATGATGCAATCAACACAAACATCTATGACTTTCCCCAACTTACCTGATAGATTACAAGTACCACTGACTACTGGACCGGAGTCAGATAAGGACTACACCGTACAGCATGCCTTGTTCTTTACATCTGGCCTTGTAAGTTCTATTCCGGTACCTGTTGCTGCCAAAGCCCTTAGCCAGCAACACATTTTAAATGATATTTTTACTGTTAATGAAAGAACGCAAATTTCAGTCAGTGATGTGTATATAAATACTGTCGAAAAATCAAACCTCTCCCCCAAAAAGACAGACGAAATAGCAGCCGATAAAAATGTATTGCCTGCTTCTGGAAGCAGTGGTGATAAAAGCCAAAGAGCGCAAGAAGGAAATAAAGATTCGGAGACGAGAGAACTGAAGGGACCGAAAACTTTCTCTGTAACGATGGTGGACATGATTGTCAATGAAGCGTATGAAGTTACATCGTCCAAACTGGCGAGAACTGTAGAAGATGATTCTGAATTGTTAACAAAGAAAGTTGTTGAAATTCCTTCTCAACATCTGATCTTGGAGGGGGAAACATCGAGCAATAATTTTGCAGATGATTTGGCCAAGTGTATATTGCAACATTCTGTAGATGAAACTACACGCGTGCTTTTAAACAAATGTGAGGCAACTACACCCAACATTGACTTGGCAATTCCTGCCATTGATCAAAATAAATGCATGACACAGGACTCTGAAATGCTAAATTGTTCACCAAAAGCTACGGAGCAGCAGCTAATGATTTCCAAATGCCCCCCATCCCAGGAACACCTTCCCCAGTGCTCACTCTTAGTTGCAAAACCGTATACCCAAGAAAATGAGGGCACAGTTGTAGATAAACATTCCTGTAGCACGTCTATGCTAAATTCAAATGTTTCATTTAACAAAATGAGTTCAGAGGGAATGTCTTCAAAAATAAATATTCATAATACTGATCTTCCAGTTTCATCCATGTTTGGTCTGCAGAGCTGTCTTTCACACATCAATAGTTTTTCCTCTGTAATGTGTAGTTGTGGCGATGATTTCTTTTTTGAAGATAAAACAAGTCAAAGAGATGCAAATTTCATTTCACTGCCTGGTACACCACCCCCCACTCCTCTGGCATCATATAAAATAAGCCCTGACCGAAGCCTGAAAAAGCTAAGCAAGAAGCTCAAAGGACAGTTGGCAAAAGAGTTTTCTCCAGCCACCCCACCCTCTACACCACATCTGTCTGTTTTAGAAAATGACTCTAGTAGGAAAGATGATTTCATGCTGAAACTCATGAGGTCACTATCAGAAGAAGTTGAAAGCACCAGCAGCGACGACAATTATGAAGACGTTGAGGTTTCTGAAGAAACTTTCCGATATGCAGATTATTTATCCAGTCAAATCATATCCATGTCCACTGAAATTGCTGCTTATTGTTTAGATGATGAATCGGCCCCAGTAGCAACTGTTAAAAACAAGTCACTGTTAAGTGTCTTAAGTGATAAATGGGGACATCCTGCATACATGAGAAATATTACTGAAGAAACTTTAGAGACATTGTGCATATATGCAGGCGGAATTTCTGGTGAAATTATTGATGATGCAAAGAAAGCATTAAGCAAGAGGCAGTACACACTAATGAAGAAATTCAATTGTGATGTTGATTGCCGTTACTTTAGAAAACGTGACAAAGATTGTAGACCAAAAGAGAGAGGGTGTACATATACATGTATGACGTATAAAGAAGTTGATCCTTGCACTCTCTCTTTGCCTCAAAATAACTTTGGTGCTGGTTTGACCTCAAAATATCCAAGCTGTGAAAGTGTGACAGAGGAATATGCAGATCACATTATACGTGTACTAAAAAAGGAAGGAGGGAACCGTGAGTTGATCATGGATCAGTATGCCAGCAGACTAGCTTATAGTGCTATCAAGTTTGGTCTACAGCAAGCTTCCAAAAACATGAAACTAAAACGTAATAGGAGAATTGTACCTAGAAGGCACTCGGAAGCAAATAGTACACAGGAAATACTAAGACTTCTGAGCAGAACCCACCACCAAGAAAAGCCGAACAGAGGTAGCGTTGGTCATCATTCTTATGGTGAGGAACCTTTCATAAATGGGAAAAACGTACAAAGGCCGGAATTCATCGGACTACTTCATTTTGCGGAAACTCTTGCACACACCATAACGTGTGATGTAAGGAGAAAGTTAAAGATGTCTGCTGCTTCTCTTCCAAAATCTCTGACCGATTCTTGTCTCTATACAAAATCCAAAATAG
This sequence comes from Ascaphus truei, assembly GCF_040206685.1. Classification (NCBI taxonomy): domain Eukaryota; kingdom Metazoa; phylum Chordata; class Amphibia; order Anura; family Ascaphidae; genus Ascaphus; species Ascaphus truei. The sequence goes on from NC_134485.1 coordinate 314,339,231, forward strand.
ATGATGTTACTGGTGACCTTGTTAAAACATCATTTTCCAAAACGCTTCTTCCTATTTCACAGAATCGCAAATTATACCACAGCACCGGCAGTCTAAATGAGAATGGTTTTAGTGAGAGTATTATTCAAACTATTGAGCAATATGCATGCAAGGTTGTTGACAACACCTTAGAAATTGGAATGGAGACTGCAAGACTGCAAGCTGTGGAAAATAGAAAACATTTGGATAAAATTCCATATGCTGGAAAACTTGTACCTTCATATGGTACAGCTTGTGGACATTGTAGTGCAAAAGAACAACAATGTTACCCCTTGTCTTCATGTCATTCCTTGTTGGGACAGGAAGCCTCCAGAAAAATACAGCAACCTTCTAAGTCTAAACACAACAACGCTTGTCAGAAATCAAGGCGTTTTCATCTAAATGTGCCTAAAATACACATTGATCGTGATAAAAGAGCAATATTTGCAGAGAAAATAGTTAGCGCTGCTATTGAGAAAGCAGAGCGTGAATTAAGCAACACGAGTTTGGCAGCTGACAGCGGCATTGGACATGATGGGATCAGCTTTGCAGAAAGCCTTACCACAGGGATAATGATGTCCACTATGAAGACTATTGGCCATGTTGTTAACATGAGGTAAGAGTAAACCACGCTCACTCACGCACACACATGCACGTATGTGTTTTATATATTTACTTTTTTGAAAGTCTAGTGTAGTATCCATTTTTTTTCTTTTCTTAGTTTAACACAGCATATCATAAGCTATCACATTACATAATGTTTGCAACTAGGATACAGATGGTGCCCTATACTATTCTCGGTGTGCAAAGTTACACAGTATATGTAAACATTGTACATTACATTCTAGTTCTCTGTTACTTGTTGGAGCTGATCAAGAGTAATCCAAACATCACATAAATTATACGTACAATTTATGTAGGAATTAAAAAAAATTCTCAGACTTTTATGTTATACTTTGGTATAGCTACAGCATGGCGTGACGTTTAAAAAAAAAAATATATATGTATATGCAGTGGTTGACAAATCACCAAAAAATCTACCCGCCACACAAAAAAAATCTACTCGCCACCTAGTACCAAACGTGTGCTGCTTGGGCCAATATTTACTCGCCCGGGGGTTAAATCCACCCGGGGCGAGCAAATGTATAGGTTTGTCGAACACTGTGTATGTGTGTATATATATATATATATATATATATATATATATATATATATATATATATATATATATATATATATATATATAGTGTTTATATGTATATGTATTTGCATGGCCTCCCAGTTATGTCAGGCAGTTCTACTACACTTTTGCCCCAAAGGCATTTTTTGGAACTCCCACATTTAAATATGAAATATTTCTCTTAATTTTATGTTTTTATTATTATTAAGAGAGAAATACTGCAGTGTAAAGTCATGCACTGGGAGTATATTTATACAGCCATTGTGTGTATGAATATTGTATATATACACCGCCAAGTCTATCTGGACAGGAGGAAATGACAGTTGCGCTCATGGTTGACGTAGTGAGCTCAGTGACATTTCTTGCCGGACATTACGGAAATCTAGGGAACTACCATTTGATTGGGAGTTGGCAGGCTGCTATTCTGTACCCTACTACTGCACTTGATGTATCACACGCCATGCTCAAAATCTGTTCCATGTTTTTTGTTTAGTTCTAATGGGAGAGATGGGTTTCAGTCAGCTGACTCTGTTACCAGTCAGCAGACAAGCGTCAGTGTTGGTGATGACAGCACAGGCAGCTGGTCCAACTTGAGTTTTGAAGACGAACACCACGATGAGAGCAGCAGCTTTCTTCACCTCAGTGACAGGTACATTGAACACTATATCATACTTATTAACAGCCTGCAAACTATTGGGCTACCATCCACTGAATAATTCCATCAGTGAAGTGATTTCTGGATTAATGAACTTGGCACTATCTAACACAGGATAAATGGCATTAAAGAAAATCCATTTTTCTTTTTTCTTATTGCAAAGATTATAACCAGAGATTCTCCAAATTTATAATTTCACCATTTACATTTCAGTAAGCGGTTTGTGTTCCAATATGATTGCATAAGTCAATACCAGGTATATTGAACGTAGCTGGGAAAATGTATTGCAATTGTAGGATGCCTTACTTTTTCAGTTCTAGACCAGTGGATTTCAACCTGTTTTCTCTCGGTATACCCCTAACCACAGTGCTGAGTTGCTTAGACACCCCTACAATAGGACAGGGTCACAGAAAACAGGGAGACTGTCACCGGAGATAGGGGGCAGGGGAGGGACAGACGGGAGTCAGAGGGGGGCAGAAGGGGGTCAGGGGGAGTCGCAGAAAACACACTTGCACCCTCACCTCTCTACTGCCCATGCTGCTTCCTTCTTTGCTTGGCTGCACCCCGCAGGCTCCTGACACCACCTCCTGATTGGCTGCTGCTGGGTAATGAAGCCAATCAGGATAGAGGAAACTGCCCTGCTCTGGGTGATCAATGTAATCCCGCAGCACCCTTTTGATCCTCTCACGGAACCCCAGGGTGCCATAGAACCCCGGTTAGGAAACACTGAGCTAGACCATTATCAGGAAAATTTGCATGCAAGAAAAATATTTCTGCTGGCCTTTGGTTTTAGCATTTCTCCTTGCAAGATTTTCCTCTACTTTCCACAAGAATACACCATTTTAATATCCTATTCCATCAACATTAGTAGTATGCACAAAATATATGAGCCACAAGGGAATCCACAAACTGCCCCAGGTCTCAAAGGTGACAATTAAAACAAAGTAGATGCTGTATGTATTTTTCTGCACAAGTGTTTAATCTTCTCTGCATGTAATATACTCGTTTCTGAGCTTGCTTGAACAGATTAGCAACAGATACAATTGTGTGAATTAGAATTTGAGTCACACAGTTGTTCAAAACTGGGACACTCGCATAAACGCAGCCGTTGATTACAGAACCCTAATTGCTTGCAATAAAAATACATCAAAAAAAACTGTTGTCTCGCTCATAGGCTGGTTAATGATTAATTTCTGAAATGTATGTATCATTATATTTCTACACCGTCAGGTCAGCAGTGTATGCAACACTTTACAAAATTACAATCTGGGGAAATAAAGTTCAGACAGTGGGGGAAAGTGCAGCAAGTAAATGATTAACATCAAGCAAAGGGAGGAAATATAGACTATACATATCAACATAGAGCATCAGCCCCCAGCAAACACATGAGATGAAAATGATTACCCATGACACCACTCTCGTGCAGGTTTTGGGCCTAACTTAGTATTTGAAGTCCCGACTCCCAAGAGCCACAGATCACTGCTAAAAACATCACTTGAATTACTTTTTTTGTCAAGCACCTGAAATCTGACAAGATGACACATTAAATAATATAAGCAGTTGGTCTTTAATAGTAATGTTTCTAGCATTTAAAAAAAAAATGTAATTTCAAGTTCTTCAGATGTTTAGCAATATTGTCTTCTCCTGGTAGTAATGGTAACAGCAGTAGCTGGAGCAGTCTTGGTTTAGAAGGAGACATGTACGAGGAGAATATATCCTTTCCACCATCAGACAGGTTGGTCTAGCTACTGGGCCCTTTGGTAATAATGCATGCACATAGGTTATGGATCAGCCATGTAATCATTATCAACATGAATGACATTTCATTTATCATTTACAATGGAATTGGTATAAAGAATCTTCTTCTGGTGTGATTTATGATTATGCATGTTTGGCCTTTTTCTATTCAGAACCTTTTTATTTTACATAAAGTAAACTTTTGCTTCCATAAGTATATTTCTTTCTGATTTAACATACATTTTTTTTTTTAACCAATTTCAAATTATGGTCTTGTTTTTCATGACATTTGTATTCTCATGTCTTACAATTACCCACACTTTCTAAGCATGGACAGATATGAACCAGTCTAGAAAGATGATCACTCCATAGTGATAATATTCTTGATCGTGGCACTGAGAATCGGGATCATTCAAAAGAACTATCAGGCTGTATGTAAATTTGAGTTAATCTGAAGGTGTTTTTGGCCTTGTTAAGTGGGAATTTTTTTTCTCTTCAATCTTTTCATTTGAGTACGTTTTGAAGTAGGAAAAACAACACTGTTATTTAAGACTTTGGAGTAGACACTGTCATCCAAGGAGCGGAATCATGGGAAACACACTCACAAATGATAGCTAAGCATCTTTAGCCCCCCTTGCCACCTATGCCCACCAGTGATCTCTAATCCTCAACCATGTAGATTAAAAAAAAAATAACCTGCATGGTTTGTACAATAATCTGTGTGTGATACAAAGGCATATTTCATTGACCTATTGATCTCTTGGATACCATCTATTTCAATGCTACAAGCCAGTCGTGAGTCAATATAGGAAAATACTGTTGGAAGCAAATCATTTACTTATTTGTGTGTACTTTCCTCCTTTCTCTGTGAAATCCTGCATGTTATAAACATGTCTTTATAGGTCATCAATGTTTTGTTTTGTTTTTCCGCTTCTTTTACTCTTCCTTAATTTTTCTGTGACTAAAATCCACTTTTTTTTTGTTGAAACATAGTGACAGTGCAGAAGAAAAAAATGAAGATCCAAAAGTAACCGCAGAAGGTAATAATTTGATTGTTATATATGTTAACATTCGTACTTGAGGTATAAATAAATGCTGTACAGACCCACATTCAGCGAGATTATGGAGTTAAAAACTTTAAGATTGGTGTACCATGAGTAACTTTGAGCCCCGGGTAGCAGTCTTTCCCAGGCACTGTATAAGCTATCGATCCTTGCCACAAAAAAGTTTTCACCAACTGCTATCCAAGAGTTGATGGGGAGAGATTTCTTCCCACCCCCCTCCCCCCCACTTCCGCCAGTGAGGTTGAAACTCGCATACGTATTCGAAGAACTAATTTATCCAAATATTGAGTAAAATGCAACAGTACTTTTACATTACGTAACAAAATACATTTTTCATTCTTCAGTTTGGGACATCTTTGCACAGAGCCTGAGAAATCTAAACCTGATACTACTAGTTTGAATACTAGATTGTAGAAATCTTGTGGATAGACCTTAGCAGTGGAGGAAAAAATACACAGGAAATATTTGTAGGGATATGCTATAAACCAACAAATGTCTGAGATAGAGGAAGCCAAAAAACTTTTGCAAATAGAGAAGGCATCAAAACTAGGTCATGTTTGCGTGATGGGTGATTTTAAATTATCCAGACATAGACGGGGGCACTGAAATTAACATTATAACGAAAGGAAACAGGTTTTTGGAGGTGTTAAAACACAATTGCATGACCCAAATTATGGAGGAACCAACCAGGAGAGGGACATTACTAGATTTGGTGATATCAAACAATGCAGAAGTAATAACGTATTCACGTCCGGGAACATTTGGGAAACAGTGATCATAACATCATCTCATCTATCTATATCTATATTTTTGAAACCATTGTATTTCACTGTGTCTAGGGGCAATCACATTGGACCTTGGGCCCGTCACTCCGCCTCAGGCCAATGAGATTGCTCCCTTGGCCCTCCCGCCCCCGCACACCTCTCATTGGCCTGCGGACAACACACCTACTCCACTGCCACACTCTCCCAGCCCTCACTGAGGTTTGGGAACGCTTCACAGCACCTAACCCTCACTGCTCTGGGAGATTTGCACAGCACCTAACCCTCACTGCTCTGGGAGATTTGGGAACGCTTCACAGCACCTAACCCTCACTGCTCTGGGAGACGACGCTTCACAGCTCTCACCTCTCAACTCACAAAACCCTCACCGGCTGCTACCACCAAAAGAACTGCGGAATCAGGTACAGACTCTTGCCATTTACAACACTTGACACACACACACACAACACCATGCCCGCAACACTCCCCAACCTCACCCATCAGGAGCGCACGCCCTCACGGGAACGCAGGTCCGCTACCGCAGACCCTCTCCGTCCCACACACACACTCATGACTGCCAGCACCCCTCCCCTTCAACCCGCGCGGACTCACTTCAAACCTGCAGACAACAGTGCACGATCACCGCTTACCCACAAACACCGGCCTGAATACCACCTCCACACACCTCACGCTCACGGAGCGCACACCGACGGCCAGCGCCTCTTAAACACCCCCCCCCCTTACCCACCAATGCAGACCACGACCGCACGCAACACCTCTCCCGGTACCGCAGACCCTCTACAAAACGCACACACTCCTGCCTACCCTGCCACCACCCTCCCCGTCACCTTAACACAACCATGCCGGACCGCACGTTCACCGCCAAAACACGAGACACTCTCTGCTACTCACTTTCACCGCCACAGAACCTCATCACTACCGGACAACGCCCGCATCTCAGCAACACCGTCCCTCCTACGGAGGCCGCATCCAGAGCCAGCAACACCCCAACAACATTCCCCTCACCTAGCCCGCAACCCCACACCCCCCCAAAGCCTCCCGTAGCCCGCAACCACTCCCGTAAGACGCAAACCCTCCCGTAAGACGCAAACCCTCCCGTAAGACGCGTCGCATCCGGAGGCAGCAACATTCCCATCACCTAGCCCGCAAACACCCCCCCTTCCCCCCAACAGCCTCCCGTAGACCGCAACACACCACAACCACTCCCGTGCCGCGCAACCACTCCCGTCAGCCGAAACACCTCCCGTAGCCCGCAAAGCCCCCCCCTCCACAACCCCTCCCGTCAGCCAAAACACCTCCCGTAGGCCGCAAAGCCCCCCCTCCACAACCCCTCCCGTCAGCCGAAACACCTCCCGTAGGCCGCAACCCCCCAAAAACACCTCCCGTAGCACGCAACCCCTCCCGTAGCCCGCAAACTCCCCCCCACAACCCCTCCCGTCAGCCGAAACACCTCCCGT